>NC_047505.1:17549008-17621704 GCF_902827115.2 Pseudochaenichthys georgianus
GGCCACATTTCACTAGCCACTGCCTCTGAATGTACTTCTTACGCTTACCTTTTGGCAACAGATGGAACCGAGCATTCCGTGGATTGTTCCTATCAGAATTGTGGCAATATTTCGCGATACAGTGAGGCATATTTGAAGAGAGAAACTACAGTAAATAACATGGAGATCAACGTGTCCTCGAAAACCAAACGCATGGTTTACGTCACGTCCGGAAAATGGAGGCGCCCACAGTGTTGATGTTATTTCGGTATATAATCAGTTTAAAATCACTGATAATGTCGTCGGATTAAAAAAGAAAAAAGACTGGCAGAGACTGGTCTGTTTTATCGGATGATAATTATTTAAAAATGAGTGTCATGAGCATACCATTCCTTTAATAAAAAAAAACAGGGAAAGTCTTGAAAAACACTGAGAGTTGAGACTCAGGGTGCAGGGTGAGGGTCTCAGTGCAGGTATTCAGGCTCCATTGAATCCCCCTCTGGTTCTTGTGCTGAAAGAGGGAGTAACAGACAGGAGAAAGGGTTATACACACCTATATAGCACACCTATTGGATGGGAAATTGCCTTGGGGAGATAAGGTGTGGTCTCTGTTCCCAACTGAAGTTATGGAACTTTATTATCTGTGAGTTTAACAAAGTATGACAAATGGCATCAGTAACAGATGTGATATGAATTTCTATAAAGTTGTCTCACATTCTTGGTCATATTTTATATACAGTATGTAATGAGTATAACATGTCCAGTAAGTATAAAGTGTTTCCTAATACTGTGTATTCAACCACTATGGAATATGTATGTGGGCAGACAAAACTGAGTTGTTCTGTGTGTGAAGTAACCTCAAGTCACTCCGCAGGCACATTTTGATGCAGACCAGTTTGTCAAGACAAAAAAGGGCAAGACTAGGCTGAGAGCAGAGGCTATACCCACCATCTTCGTGCATCGCCCTGTGGCGAGAAGAGAAGGGCCCCTGCACCACGATTCACCCCGGGACCTGTATCTACAAAGCCCATAGCTCATGATCACAGCTATAGTGTGAAAGGTGACACAGGTATAATAAGTATGAACTCTTAGTAACAAAAGTAATATTTCTTATTTTTAAGTGGTATAATATTTAAAATGTTCGAACATTTGCCATGTCTTCTACTTACATTAGTCTCAAAGATTGAGGGAAGAAGGGAAGGGATCACTGCCCTCCACCTGCCAGCACCCAGCCAGAGGAGCGCAGACAACAAAAACAAGCAAGGTGTCCCGTTATGTACCTGGAAGTTTGGGATGGCAAAATGGAGTAAGAGAGGGACTTGAAAAACCTTGGTGGCTCTCTACTCATGTTGTTACAGTTGTCTTGGTTACAGCTCTCAAGTTTTTTTTGTGCCATTTCCACATCTTTAGAAAATATGAAATAAAAAATTGAAGTAAAATCAACCTCTTCTCTGGAGAACAAACTTTGATTTCTCTGTCTTGTGAGTTTGCAGTCTTGCAGTTTTGCCCCTCCACCTGTAACATCACTGCCCCTCCACCTGCCATACAGTAGGTTACTAACAAGATTACTTATATAATACAGTGATAGAATACATGTTTAGTATGCTTACTTATATAAAACAGTAGTATTAAACTTACCTTGTGTTTTCACTCTCACTTAAGTCCCTCTCCCTTTGCCATCAATCCAAAATCAGCTGAGCTGCAACATTATACAGACAGGTAATAATCAACATAATCACAAGGACACAATATGGCTCTGCTAAAAACACTCACTCTTACACGCACCAAAGTTATATTTATCTAATATTTAACTCCCTCCACCTCCGCATACAATCCCGTTTAGAAGCCCCTCTTCTCTAATTCAACACGTTGGACGAAATGACATTAAGAGAACGGAATTTACAATTAAAAGGCTGTTCAACGTGTGTTGCTAACTTGCTTCGGTATCCTAGCTTAATCTGTTATCTGTAAACGTTCCCTAAATCTACTAATTTAGGGATAATCCACTGACATCCTTTAATACACATGTTCATTTGAATCAGATGTACTGATAATATCCGCAATATACATCTTTAAACTTCTTCTTACCTTTAAAAGTCCGTCACGAACGGTCTATGCTGCAACTCTATAGCTCTGCTAGCCTTGGCGCTAACTTCCGGGGAACGATTGAGAGGCTCCACGATCCGCCATTGCTGTAAAAAAGTGGTCCATTGGAATGAACGGAGATGACATAACTCTCAGTCTATATGGCGCTGGCTCTACCTATATTATGTTAGAGTAAGAGAAATCAGCTCCATCTTTACCAGTTGCAACGTTAAAGAGTTAAACACATTAATGCATCAATAATTATAATGTTATCATATAAAATACATTATTCTGAAATGGCCATTTGTGAGGAGTAGTTTAACCTGTTAGACCCAAGCCTGTTTTTCAGGTCTCAGGCTCGAAAATGACATTTATAGAAGAAATGACCATAACTACACATTTAAAAGGGGAACATTAATAATCCTTTTTCGCAAAGTAATGATAAACCTGTGAGTTGGATGTAGAAAAGTCAGAATCAATATAGATGTTTTTTATTTTAAAGAAAATTCAGATTGAACATAGTAAAAAACTGTAAATTATAGTGTTCGTCCAAAAACTACGTTTTACTTATAGTGAAAACTACCCTTGGATGATGGGTTAGTAGACTAAAAGCTTTAGGAATCCAAAGTACAATATATAATAAGTACCCTGTATCAAGATTGATGCAACACAAGTGACATTTGACATTTTTAGAGAGGTTTAGCAAAAAAAAAATCGAGTTCTTATCATAGAGTGATAATGTATGTACCAAACGATTCTGTGTCATCTCACGATGCGAATCGATGGGTTGGATGTGCAGAAAAGATAAATAATAAGGGTTTTATGAGTGAGTTTCTGTGCAGTAATCTGTTAGCATTTTTCGCTCGTTGCTAATTCAGAGGCTTTCAGTTAACATTGTGGGTTTAAAAAAATAAATAAAAAAGATCAGTTAGCTGAGTTTCTTCCCGTTACATGGACATAAAACATTCATAGTTTATTACATCTTAAGAAGCCCTCAGACACTTTTGCTTGCAGACGCTTCGGCGGGTCCGTGGGGTTTAAGAGGTTTGGTACTTATAATATTTTGTCACAGCAGCATGAAGACAAGTATTGCATATGAATGAAAAGTTAAATCAATTACAATATAGAAATAAACAGCACATGTATAGCCTACATAGCATATAAACAGTAAAAAATCAACAAAACGGAACAATACATAATAGCTACATAGCAACAGTGTGTGTTGGAGGAGCGGCTCTCTCTGTAAGGAAGTGGCAGATTTTTTCCGGCTGTGTATTTTCAAATTCTAGCGCACTCGAGCTGGTTTCTACAAAATTACCTACCCCACCTTTAATAAACAGATTAACAAATAGAATTGAAGTCAGTGTACTTTTGATAGGCCAGCCCACGACTGAGAAAATGTTAACAATGTAAACTATTTACATTATAAGTTAGCAAGTAATTAATAACAGTTTGGAATAACAGTCCATGAATTGTCCATGTTTAAAAAAAATTGAGTTCTTTCATAGACTGCGTTATGCGTTAATTGTTGCTAGCTTTTATTTTAAAACGTCCACACCATGTGTTCCCCCCTGCAGTTTGCGGCGGAATAGATCAGTCCGGGAGTGACATCACCATCGGGGCAGCCAGAGGAGCTCAGTTTGTTGTTTGTTGTTTTGCTCGGAAGTGTTGCGAGCTGAGCTCTGCCCGTCTCTACGTTGAATTCAAAACCTGCAATCCAGTCGACAGCTTTTAAGAAAGATATTGTATCGTGGTTATTATCATTTTCATCTGCATCGAGCGAAAAAGAGGCCGGAAACATGAAATGGATGTTCAAAGAGGATCACTCCTTGGGTAAGGGAGGAGGAGGCTGCTGTTTTTAAAGATAACAAATATCTGTTATATTTCAGTTACACTTTCTGAAGAGGAATCCTATATTTGGGTGATAGAGGAAGTAATTAGGCTTTATTGATTAGTACATATTTTCAAATACTTCGGGCAGCACAGACTGGCCTGTCCTTTAGGCTTTTGTTTATACAGGAGGCTCTGGTTTGCAAGCTAGCTCTACCGACACATAACATCAGCTAATATGATTGACAGCTGATGTAAACGGCATTTATCTCGTCTTTACTTTAAATACGATATGTTGGGTCCCTGTATATGAACAAATCGTGCTGTCTTTGTTCTTATTTCAACTCTGACGACAACCTGGTTTCAGGCTGGCGATGAATGTTGACACGAAGGAGACTTGCTAAAGCCTCCGTTATGTATTGAGTTTCAGTAAGCAGCTGGATAATACAAACGGGGATGTGTGGTGTAATACAGTTTATCATTTTATTTCCTCTACTTTTCACTTGGTATTACCTTAGGCCCGCCCGGCGTCAGCAGGACAGAACACAAGTTGTTTTGGTAGGCCTGAGGGCTGGTTTAGCCCATATTAAAATAATGTCAACTAGCACGAATTATAACAACACGTATAAAACAGGGGCAACCCTTTGCATTTAGGAATATGACACCAAAACCTAACAGGCATTTGAAGCACTCTGCATTCACAGTCTTAATCGACTTCCTGTTGACAGGCCAGCTGATTGTAACTACTAGTGTTTATCAGGCTTTACAAATAGTGTCCATGTTATTTAGAATGAGTTTTATGTGTGGTTATTAGAAGTGTAGCTGCTTCAAATGTTCAAAGTATAAAACTAATGAGAATACTGCAGTTGGCAACCACAGTGTTATTGTTGGTGTCAGTGACTTCATTACCCATAACCCCCTATGATTACTGGGAAAATTAGGTTGTTTGTATCCAGTTTCAAATACACTATTTGTATAAAGCATTAGTTTTCACTCTTGAATAATCAGTTGATCTTTTTCCTATTTATTGATTAGCAGTAAAGAAACAACAAAAAGTGAATTAAGCAAATCGTTTTTCACAAATGTGGCATTGGTCTGGCTATATATCTTTAAACATAATACAAGAAAATAAATCATAAAAAGCAAGAACTACAAAAATGAAGACATGTAAATACAATAGTAAAATGTAAAAAAAGATATATATTTTCAGTTTTTGTTTATCTGTATTTTTATACCTACCCCACTTTTAAAGCCGGTTTCTGAAATGTACCTACCCCACCTTTAAAGCCGGTTTCTGAAATGTACCTACCCCACCTTTAAAGCCGGTTTCTGAAACGTACCTACCCCACCTTTAAGTGGTGATGTTTTATTGATGATGCATATTCACATTTTAAGTGACTGGATTTACGGATGTTGTCTCCTAATCCACAGCAGCTGCTTGTGAACCTTTCACATTAGCGGTTAAGTATTGATCTTTGTCCATCACTGTCTTGCCTCTTGTCTCTCTACAGGAGTTTGTTGTCATGTCAAACACTCCCATCATTAACTCAAATGTTCCTTTTTGTCCACCAGAACATCGATGCATAGAGTCAGCCAAAATCCGAAACAAGTACCCTGACCGGGTCCCGGTAAGTGAGACTTCAGAGATGTTGCAGCTGATTTAGCCTGCTTAGTGATCCATTAATGGTCTATAAAATCAATGCTTCTGTTTGCTGTGTCAGGTGATTGTGGAGAAAGTGTCTGGATCACAGATAGTGGACATCGACAAGAGGAAGTACCTGGTCCCCTCTGACATCACAGTGGCTCAGTTCATGTGGATCATCAGGAAACGCATCCAGCTGCCCTCAGAGAAGGCCATCTTCCTGTTTGTGGACAAGACAGTGCCGCAGTCCAGGTGAGGGCCAAGACACCGGGGAGGGGAGGGGCTTTAATCAATTTCAAAGATTCCCAGTTCCTAGGCCGAGTAGCCTGAAAATGCTGCAGAGTCTGATTCTGATTAAAAAAAACTATTGCAGTTTTGACGGTCAGTTTGTGCCCTCTAATGTCCACAACAAGAATTAACAGACTTAAATTAGACTGTGTCACTCCATTAGTTCTAACCTGTTCATATGTTTGTATAGATAGATAGAGATCCTTCCTAAACACAAACTTGTGAACCTGCAAACAGACAGCAGGAGGTAGACATGAAATTAATTGAAATCCATTTTTGTTAATTGATAAATCATTGTATTCGCTTTATTTGGCAATAATGTACTTCTCCCAAAGGAAGTTTAAACTGAATATGTATAGGTTTTTGACATGTAGTTTTGTGTGCTTGATTTGTCCAAAATATGTTATAGTTTGCTATAATTTCTGAGAAAAGGGTCAATCAGTTGTCAATATATTTGAGAGCTTTAACCAGAAAATATTCCGAATTTTTGACTCAAAAAACACTGAAGTAAGTATCGATTTGCCAAAGAAAGTTGCATTTGTTTTCTTTTAATATATGAATCGACTTATCTAAAGCTCTTTAAGGTGCCACTTTCAAAGCTGGGCTGAGGTCATTTGTTCTGTAATGTTCTGGCGTCACACAAATGCCTTTTATCAAAAACGATTTGATATAAAACTAGAGTCAAATCACGTGTACAGTTTTTATCAAAAGGATCCCTGTCAGACTGGATAAATTGACTTTGTCCTTTTTTAATTTCCCCTGTGGCTTGGTATCTCAATAATTTCCTTCTCATGGTTGAGTGAAAATGTGTCAGGGCTTCTTTTTATATTCAAGAAAAGAACATTTGTTGAAAATAAATTAGTCGAGGCGCTGGAGTAAGAATATGAAGGGCAGGTTGAGGGATTTTTTGTTGTACCTTTTTATGAATACACACCTGTAAAATATTAACTGGAGAACAACTTGGGAAAAACTTAACTTTCTGCAGAACACCACAAGTTAATGTTTGATTTGGACTGGACATTAAGGCTGATTTAACACCGAGACAATCCTAACAACATCCAGATGTTTCTCGCTGTAGAGGTGCACATCTGGTGCCATCCTGAAGGTCCGGTAGAGTAATAACTGTGGGAATAATCCTGAATCAAGTTAAAGTTTTACACTAAACTATCTAAATCTGTTATGCGTGTCAGTCTTTCCAGATAGATGCAAATAATACCAAATATGTCAATATGAGGATTTTGTAAATATTATAAGGAGTCCTGGGTTTGAATATTTCATTTCTCACTTAAAATGTATGTATTCCAGTAGCTTCTAGGAAGAGCTGGAATTAGATGAGTCCAGTCCTTGAATGCACCTGAATTTCGTTGTATATTTGTACTATGACAGTAAAGTATCCCATCTTATCTTAGATGGTACGAAATATACAACCCACTTGCTGTTAGTTTGGAAAGAGGGTATCTATTAGTATTATTGAAAAATGTATGGTATGGGTTTCTTGGAACAAGATTTTATTTTCGTTGGTTGCAATGAGCGGTTCATTTGAGTAAGTTCTCGTTCAAGATAGACTTTGTTTTCCCTGAATAAAGCTTAATGGTAATTTAGCAAAAATAAACTGATTCAGTTACTGTTAATTTGGTTTGTAAGTTGTAAGACAATTGGTTCCTACTGAAGACATCATTTATAAACGGTCCTCTTCTTGGTTTAGCATCACGATGGGGCAGCTGTACGAGAAAGAGAAGGACGAGGACGGCTTTTTATACGTGGCTTACAGTGGGGAGAACACCTTTGGCTTTTAAAAAAGCAAGAAAACCACGATCTGGACCGGCCTCACCTGCTCGACACCCCCCACCCCCACATCTAATCACAGCCCTCTCTGCCCCTGGAGGAACGGCGGGGAAACCCCATTGAGATTGAGAGACATGAACGTATCAGAAAGACGGACGACTGCTTTACCTGACGGGATAAACATATATGAGCGCACTGGTGTGTTTGTTCTGGCCCATGTTGCACCAGTTCTTTAAAGAGTCATAGATTCAGTTGTGTATAGTGTGTTACATTTTAATTATTTGTGTTATCTTGTTGTGATTTGATTGTTTGTAGGAGGAACTTTGATTTTTTTTTTCACATTTTAAATAATACGCGTGAATGAATTTTGCTTTAGTTATGCTTCCTCTTTAAAGGCAATATTTAAAAATATCTTTTAATTTAAATATTTGAAATTGAATTAGGATGACCTAAACAATAAAATATTCAAATGGAACCTGGTTGATGTTTTTATTGTTTTATTTGAGCACTTTAATAATGCACATGTACAAGTGCTGAGATTGAGTGTATAAGACAGCAGCTCATTTGTCTTGAAGCCTAATAATATATCATTATTATGTCTGTATACTTTTGTCGACAACTAGATACATGCATATACACTATATATTTTGTAAATACTAAATATATACAAAATGTAAAGTTTACAAACAAAACTGTTTTCAAACCATTTATTTTGTATTCCTTCAATGCTCTCTTATTCTGCAGACACCAGTGAGAAAAGTGCACCAAGACCCACGAAGCTAATATAAAGGCATTCTAACTTCACTTAATGCTCCTTTATGAAGGTGATCGTTTTCCCTTAGTGTTAAATAATTTTGGAGGATGTTGTTCTGTTGTTTGTTCTACAGATGGGGGTTTCTGTTATTTTGTCCACCCCATTGAATTAATTGTTGTTCCAGCATTCAAGCAAAAGTACAAAGCTGTAGAAGCTATTTAAAGTAAAAGAAAACGCTCTGCTGTAAAATGTCAACTACTTTATTCAGCTAGTCCAGTGGTTCCCAACCAGGGGGGGGGGGGGGTCACCAGAAGAAATCTGAGGGGGCGTCACATGACTAATGGAAAAGCACGGAAGAAGCTATGGTGAAATCTGTTTTGGGACTTTTCTCTAACCTCTGATTTGTTGCTGGGATTGGAGTTTGTGGTCCTGTTGAAGTGCTATAATACTGCCAGGTGTTTATTATTTTGTCTACCACATTTCATTTTGTATACATAACAGGAATAGCTTCTACGACATTGAACACTTCCCTCCCAGGTACCAGATTGCCAAAATCAGATTAATTCCAGTGGTTTAATATTCGCATGTTGAATATCACATAAACAGGGGTCCATGTACTTTTGGCCCGAAATCTCCACTAGGTGGTGCCAGAGCCCTATCTCTCTAGGGCTCTGGGTGGTGCTAATGAGTCGCAAGCATGTGTCTAATGACGAGAGATACATTTGGGTTCTTACTGAAATCACACAAATCTGAAATACTCTAGTTATTACATGTCATTCTTACATCCTTCCTGCTGTAACAATGCATCTGAATGATACAAAGCATGTTGCTGTGGAGACGAAGCTTGACATATTTGCGTAGTTTTATACATCTGATCTTTATTTTTTAGTTATGAAGCCTTCATGACATATTTGAAGCTTGGCTCAAGCTGCTTTGAGCCATTTCATCTAACAGGTTTGAAAAATGAAAAAGTTTACAATATACTCAACACACCATTATAGTTATATTGTCATCCAAGTTCCCTCCAATGCCAGAGCCTGGATGAAAAACTCACTGTGAGACACATGGTTGAAAGTACAATTACTTAAATATTGAATGTAAAATCAGGTATAGTTTCATTTTCTGCTATTTCATATTTTCTACTTAGAGAAAGAATATTGTAGTGTACTTTACTACGTTTATCTGATAACTTCTGTTGCTTTTTCTAAGATATATTAATGATATGATCATCAAATTAAATTAAGATGTAATATTAAAGACACTTTATTCACCGTTCAAGAGGGAATTCATAAGATACCCAAAAGTACAGTTTGTTGTATCACTTTTATCAGCTGCAACATTACATTGATGAACACATTAATGCATCAATGATTATAGTCAAATAATAAAATATGACATACATGTATATATATTATGTAACTGTAATATTATTCTATAATTGACAATTCTGCATAATGAGACCTTTTACATTTGTAACTACATGTTTTGATGGTAATACTTTTCTGAGAACTTTGTTACACCCCTGGATACACACATTATATTCACTTTTACTCTGAGGCGCAAGATGTCTATAGTATGCTGTTTTTTTCTTTTATACAGTATTCGCTCATACTGTATTCAAGACTTCTTTTACCACTATTAAATCTTATCTAATTATTATGGCACATTTTATTATTGATATCTGTCATCACCTTTATTACATCGCTCTATGAACAGTGTATACATCCTTGCAGTGGTGGAAAGCACTTAAGTATATTTACTCATTTCCTTTTTTTCCCAAGAGCCCCCCCAAATGACTGCTGTTGGAAGTTGCGCCCCCCCCCCCCCCCCCCCCACACACACACACACACACACACAAAAGGGGGGGGGGGGTGCAATAGCGGTAATTAAAGTTTAAAAGTCTCAAAATGCTACAACTGTCACAAACTGGATGGATGTGAAGTATTTTGTTAAAGGAGGATGAAAGCGTAATTAATGAGCACTATTGGAGTGACTTTGATGGTTATTGGACTCAGGATTAATTCATTTGGATTCCCGCTGTATGAAGAAATGAAAGGACGGCGCGGAAGTGGAAACAATTCACAAAGGGATTAAACTGTTTAAAACACATGCTCCATGCTCCAACAAGCCGTTTAGGACAGAGAGTGAATACCTGGTGAATACACATATACAGAGATGCTGTATGAGAAACCAATGTGATTTTGGAAAATTGCACAATTTAAAATCTATTCAAGTGGACAATGGAAATATGATCAGTAGAAATGGCCATGACATGGGACCTTTAAAGGTGGGGTAGGTAAGTTTCAGAAACCGGCTCGAGATACACTTTTTGTTATATTCCATGGAATGCTCTTAACATCCCGATAGCAATGAATATCTGAAGTGCTTTGACAAAAAATCCATAAAAAAAATTCATCTGTAGGCTATTAGCCGTAATACTGTAAAAAGTACAACGATGGCCTACCTGCCTGTCAGCCTTCCATCGGGGCACAAACTTATCTCGTGCCCTCATTGGTCATGTTCGTGTGTGTTGGAGGAGGGGCTCTATAAGGAAGTGGCAGATTTTCTCCGGTTGTGTATTTTCAAATTCTAGCGATCTCGAGCCGGTTTCTCAAACTTACCTACCCCACCTTTAAGTCAAATATTGAAATCAGGACTTTCATATGTAATGAAGTACTTTAAGACCATTTTACTTCTTCTTAATTAAATAATCTGAGTACCAACACTGCAACCTTGCATGGAATGTATGCACTTAATGAAGTAAGTTCCATTCTGTCAACGTTAAAATTGTCTTACTCAGTCGTTTTCTTTTAATACTTTCACTTCCTTGTCTTTTCTTAGCAGTCTTTCTATAACCATGCTGCATACTTGGTAGTAAACAGGCAGCACTTCCCTCATTGGAAGCTCAGAGGGTGTAGAAAGGAAGCTTGCTTGTGCTTTTAACCACACTTCCTCATCCTCAAAACAAAGATTTCTTGGAAACCATTTCTCTCTCCATCACTGAGGCAATATGCGTTAACTTTCTCATGAATTTGACAGATCATCATTCTCATGGTCAAATAGAAGTTGTTCAAAGTGATTGCCATGAATTTGGTATTAAAGGTATACTTCACCAACAAAATGGCCATGCATATAATACTAACTCACCTTAGGCGCATTCACACTGCGGTACTTTTCCCACAAAGGTTCATGCGAACTTAGTTCATGATCGCGTTCACACCAAAAAGAGCCGGTACTAAAATTTGTTCATGCGAACCTTTTTACCCCCTCGAAAGTCCCTGCTAGAGAGCAGGGACTTTCGAGCGGCTCTTTTGTGAGAAAAGAGCTATATTTCTGATTGGCTGGGCGGATTGCAAACCACGCCCCGTAAAACTCCCAAAAAGTTTTGTGAAGCCGCCATTTTATTATCCTCGCATTAGCATTATTATCATTAGCATTAGCCCAGCGCAGAAACGCAGAGAGACTAACTTATGGAAACACAAAATCAAACATGGGAGCGGTGGAGATGAGGAGGTGTCGGCGTTCTGGTGATTTACTCGGAAAGAGTTCGCATGAACTAAATTCGCATGAACCTTTGTGGGAAAAATACCGCAGTGTGAATGCGCCTCTTGTGTGTTGACCTTTGATCCTTAAAGAAAAGTTGTCAGGGTCTGTTTATTTTTCTGTTGATCACCAGAGCCTGGATGAGAAACTAACTGTGAGACACTTGGTGGTTGAAATGCAATTAATTAAATACTGTAGGCCAATGTAAAATGTATTCTGCTATTTCATATTTTCTCTTAGAGAAGAAATATTGTACTTTTTACTTTACTAAATGTATCCAATAACTTCTGCTGCCTTTTTCTGAATTATATTAATGATATAATCATCAAATTAAATTATGATGTAATATTATAGGTGAAGATAACACTTTATTCACCGTTCAAGAGAGATATTAAAAAGTAGATAGCTCCACTTTTATCAGATGCAACATTAAATGCATGATTTTATCAAATAATGAAATATGACGTACTTAATTGTAATATTATTCTATAATTCACAATTCTGCATAATGAGACCTTTTACATTTGGAACTACATGTTTTTATGGTAACACTTTTTAAAATATTTTAAATGCAGGATTTTTCCTACCCTGTATTTCTTCAAGCTATGTTACTGATCTGAGTACAAGAGCCGCGTTCACACTGCGGTACTTTTCCCACAAAGGTTCATGCGAACTTAGTTCATGATCGCGTTCACACCAAAAAGAGCCGGTACTAAAAGTAGTTCATGCGAACCTTTTCCTACAAAGGTTCATGCGAACTTAGTTCATGATCGCGTTCACACCAAAAAGAGCCGGTACTAAAAGTAGTTCATGCGAACCTGGGACTCCCAGCAGCTTCTACTGAAGCCAGTCCCCAACTCCGGGGACTTCCGGCCGGGGACTTTGGGCGGCAGTATACGCCGTGAAGTGGTTTGCGGCCTGCCAGTAAACCCAAAGCAGAAGAAGAAGAAGAAGTGATGTCAGAACTAAAGAGTTCGCAAGAACTAAGTTCGCATGAACCTTTGTGGGAAAAGTACTGCAGTGTAAACGCGGCTCTTGTTCCTTGTGTACTGGTTTTTGTTCCTGTTCCCCGGTTTGTACATGTTCAGTTTTTCCTTGTTTTCTTGGTTATCGGATTGTTTGTGGATTAAAGATCGCTTTTTTTAAACTACGTGACCTCTTGTTTTGTACTGTGTTTGGGTCCTGCCTTCCTACTAACACCCTTACACATGTTCGTTTTCCTTGCATAGCTTCACAATGAGCGAAAAAGTAAAGAATCAAAGAGAAGTCCTGATGAACTGAAACACGTTTTCATTTACAAATGTAATTAGTCTTGGGGTTCCTCAGGTAACCATACTCGGCCCACTACTCTTTCTCTTGTATATAAATATATAATGACTCTTATCAGTGTTCTCTACTGTTTGCCAACAAAAGAGAAATATTATTTTTATTTCACACAATGATGCCTGTTAATGTGTGTAGCAATACAATTGTACCTACACGGAAGATTTCAGCAATATACAGGTGCATGAAATTATGTCATCATATAATCAGAATGATGAAGTGAAAACACATTTTTGTTAATGACTTCTTCAATGTAAATCCAGCTACACATTGTTCTCAGAAATGCTGATGTCAAGTTTTCTGTTGTAAACGGATGAGGAAGGAAAGTCTCATCATGTTAACTCAATCTCAGCTCTCACAATACACTACTAATGTACTACTAATAATGCATAAACTTCCAATATGAACTGAAGTGCTACAGATTCATGTATTTCCATTGCTGCTGAAATATTATCACCTACAATGTACTGTTCTAATACCATGGCAACTAAAGCTCAGTGGAGGAAAAAGTATTAAAATAATCGACTTCAGTAAAAGTAGCGATATCAAAGTATAAAACTACTTCATTACAAGTCTTGCATTCCAAACCTCATCAATGTAAAAGAACAAACAACACATTGTTCTTAAAGTACAAGTGCCGTGGCTACTGTCAGTGCTTTACTTTATTTTATTTTATGATGCATTAACCTGCATCTAGTACTTGAATGTTGCTGTTCATCCTAATTTGAAAAATTCTACCATTATGCTTACTATTTAGTACTGCTATGATGGACAGCATATATTACTTAAACATGCTTGATTTTTGAATGTGTGCATTAATGTCCCACAATGCAATGCCTAAATGAATCAGAAAGATCTGGGATTTTGAAAAGAGTAAAGGACTAATCTTTGGAACGATAATTTGTGATTGAATGTTCTGCAGCATTTCACTTCTGAAAGGTGTACTGAAGTATGGAGTCAATGTTCAGTTTTCCACTGCCATTCAACATGCATTTCATTGCAGTGTTTATATTTGTGATTTTATTACAATTAAGAAAAAGGCTGTTACGTTTTTAATCTGGGATACCAAGACATATTTGTGCAGCAATTAACAGAGATGTAAAGTTATATTGAAGTGTGAGCTTGCAGATAAAAGGCCTTCCATAATGATGGCAGTTATATCCAGAGAAATCTAAAGGGAAAGCAACAATCAAAAGCCCTATCCATATTCTGTGTAACACTTTTTGAAGAATTGTTTTACATGTAATTATTGACGTCACATTTCCTCTATAGTGCAGAAAACAGATGTTGAGAGCTGTAAGGGGAAAAAAGAACTTTGCTTTCTGAGAACATGACTCAGCTATGATGGGGAGCTGTTGGAGGCAGGAGTTGTATAAATACAGGGAGCACAGAGCAGGTTTCTATCACACTTCAAACCTTGAAGATTACAAGCTTTCATCCCAACAGAAGCTCTGCCATCTCTGAACTATGAAGACTCTGGTGACTCTCGTACTTCTGATCTGCGTCCTGCGTCACTGCACTGCCGGTCAGTATCTTTGCTGGATTTCTCTGTGAGCTGTCAATGTAAACTGTGTTTGGTATTAAGTGTGTGTTTGTTTGTGTTCACAGCTCCGGTCGGACCATCAGCACCACAGGATGGATGTTGTAATGGCTTCAATACAACAAAAATTCCCAGAAAAAGGGTGACACACATGGCGAAGACCCCGAGTGACTGTGAATCCCAAGCAATTGTGTAAGTTTATACACGTGTGCATGTTAATCTAATACACCCCATGTGTTTCTTAGTTTATGTAAATGCAGCAATAATACAAGGTATGAATATTGTATAAATATTATATTATTAAAAAATGTTTTGGGTGAAATAGAAAGTAATAATTAAGGAAACTAATAATTAAAGCAAAGTAAAGTAACAGTACCTCATATTGTAGCAATTACACATCTTAAATAATTATTTTATTAATGAATGATTACTTGTTAATGGTAAATGGACTACATTTTCATATTATAATCTTGAATCTATGTGTCTAGTCTTAAGGCTTACTGAATGCATGTTCAACGCTCTGCATTATTCACACATTTAAAAACACAACAGTGGTGACAGGACATACAGTGCCAGCTGCTTATCAAGGAGCAAAAGCAACAAACAGTAAAATAAATCATTTGAAAATAAAGCATTGAATAAAAGATCACAGACAAAACCCAGTGTTCTTTTAGTAAAACCAAAAACCTCCACCAGAGAGAGCTGTTTAGTTAACCAGCATGTAAACTGTTTATGTCTGGTACTTAAATATAGTACCATTTCTACTGATTTTATACTTTTTTCTGCTACTTTATTTTGAAACCTTACTACAATTTGGGGAAATATTTAGCGTTTTAAAGCTATGATTACTTAGTTACTTACTTTGGTTGAGATTTGATTCAGATTCAAAATACAGTACATGTGCATGTATCATATGTGATGTAGTTAACAAAATATGATTAACATTTTACAGATTAAATTACACAACGTGAAACATTTACGTGAAATTGATCTTACACATTTATGCATAAGTAATGCGACAATAATAATAATTCTAGTGATTGTTATTAAAGGTAGTTTAACATTCACAACTCAACATTATGAGCCTTTTGAGATGATTTAGTTCTGTTAAAAACAAACAATACCCTATTATACTGATGCAGGTTTTAGGCTGCTTTGCATTAATGACACTTTGTTTTCTTGTGTTTCTAACAATATGCAATTGTTTTCTTACAGAATCACAACATGTCTGAAGAAGTTCTGTATTGATCCTAACCTGCAATTCGCAAATAAACAATTGGCACTTTTCGAGGAGTCACCATCTAAACATGGTTTCAATCTCAAACCATGTGAATAAAAGAATACAACTCACATTGTGAGTGTCTTTTAAGATAAGACAATATCAACTACTACTGCATGTTACTGAATTAATATTAAGATGTATGAGTTCTCATTTGTGTGTATGACACGTCCTAAATTAATATTTGGAAAACATTGTAAATGTATTTTTCCTACACAGTAACTGTCCCTTTTAGAATAAAATATTATCTTTGTATTTAATGTTAGATGTTATGCTGTCTTTATTTTGGAGGCCATTGGTTTAAAGCGAGACACAGAGTAACCTTCACTCTGCTCACTAAAGCTGTTTTACATTCATGCAACATAGCTATATACTGTATATTGTTTCAAAGGAGGGAACAAACACTGCAGCTTCTGTGTTGAAAGTTATTTGACATATGCAGTGGAGTTACTTTACACCACTGTTAAGTAACACTACTACATACATTAAATTCCTAGATTTGGATTATTGATAAAAAAGTAATCAACAAATATATGACTATGCATTATCGATTAAACTTCCCAGGAGTATTTTTGTTAACTCAAGTGCGCTCCACCTTTACCCGCTGCTCATTAAAGTGATGAACACATTAACACATCACTTGTTTTAATCCAAGAATATAAAGTAAGGTATTGAATCATGCAAAGCTTTACTTGTGTATACACTGTGATATTTACTTCAGTAAAAAGTCTGATCACTTCTTCTTCCACTACTGGGAATCAGGCTCTGTGTTTTGGTTATGCAAATAAATGTGTGCAAATGTTTGTGAATTTGATTGTCTAACAATATTTGATGTAAATTATAAATGTGCACACCAGTATCGGATTTTGTAAAGCTTTCAGCAATACATTTGTTGGTCTTTTAGCTGTATTAATTAGCTTTGATGGGCTTTACAGAGGGGACGATTGAGCTAAATGCTAACGTTAGCAAGCTAACATGCTCACAATGACAATGCCGAGGTTTAGCACAAGTTAGTTTAGCATGTTAGTGTGCCACTATTTGATGTTTAGCACCAAAAACAAAGTGCAGATAAGGTGAGAATGAAATATTTGGTCATAGTAATATATGGAAATATCAAATACCTTGACTGATGATGGCAGTTTAAGTATGCATTGGTAATGATAAAGTGAATGCTTATCCTTATTCATAATAATGCATCATATATGCTGATTACATTTGTATTAATAATCAGAATCTGCAAAGTAAAGTTATTCCTTCGTAGTGAAGGAAAATATTTAAGTAGCATAGCATGGAAATACTTCATATATAGGTCACATGCAAATCAATAATGTAATTTCTATCTTACACATATGTTGGAGAAGTACTTGTGCATAAATAAAAGTAGGAGTACCTGAGTGTAGGAATACTCAAGGAAAATACCTGCAATCAAAATGTTACTCAAGCAAAAGTACAAAAGTATTGTATCAAATATACTTAAAGTCCCAACAGTAAAAGTATCCATTATGCAGATTGGTCAATATTTTAATAATATATATGATGTGCATTATAATTATTGATGTGTTCAATAAAATAAATGTGGTGCAGGTTTGAGGAGAAGGAAGAGGACGGTGGCAAATAAGAAAAAGTGACTGTTGGTGACTTTTCAATGTCCCCATTGTTTGTGGTTTGAGTGGACGTAATCGTGCCAGCAGCAGTGTTTGAATAAGTTCTGGAGAGACTGAAAGAGGCTCTTCAAAAACGCTCCATCTGTCTCTCCAAACACTAACAACAGATGTCAGCGTGCGGAGGAGAGTTTGCTCCTTTTCAAATGCATCAGTGGACAAAATGTGCACACAAACCGAAGAAATGTTTTGTTTAGCATTCATTTAAATAATAATTCTGTGAGGAACGAAAATGCTAAATGTTGGATTTAATTGCCAAATCAGTTGAATGCAAGTACAGAATAATAACTGGTGTCAGAGAAAAAGTATTGACATACTATTTAACTATTTTAAAAGCCCTTTGGATCAGCTGGAAAATGCATTATCACAAAGTAATTTTTATGGAAACCCTGAAGTGGTTCTCACAGGACAAAAAAAAAATATATATATAAATATCTCCTCCATCACTGCACAGCCCCTTAACTCTTTAAATTGTAAAGCAGAATTGATACCTGAAAAACAAACTACATTATCCTAACATGCATGCAATACATTTCTGGGTGTTTTTTTTGTTGAGTTGGAGCTGTATTTTTAAGAGTGGGTACATGATATGACAGACATTCCTGCCAATCGCTTTCACACCATTCCACTGATCAGGTGTTGGTTAGATGCCAAGATAAACAGCAATGTGCCAACAATGACAAAGAAGAAGTCTGCAAGCTAATAAACATGGATGTAAACAAAGTAGATATCCAACTTCTTAGAAATATTAGCTTTACACTGAATTTAAACATACATTTTGATTTACAAGTCACACTATAATGAGCAGAGAATATAGGGATGGATAGATTTTGTGGAATTTTCCTTCAGATTACATTACATTTAGCTGACGCTTTTATCCAAAGCGACTTACAATAAGTGCGTTCGACCAAGAAGATACAAACTTGAAGAAAACAGAATCATATAAGTACATCAGGTTTCATAGAGCCAAGCATTTCAAGTGCTACTCAACTGGCTTTAGATAAGCCAGTCCTTTATTAGTATATAAGTGCTTTGTTAGTAATTCTTTGTTAGTAATTAGATGACTAATTGTTTCATTCACTACCGGCTAACTTCAAGATTAACGTTACACTTTCTTTCCAACCATGTATTTTGATCTAAAGATGATCGGTCCTTATCAGAAGGTAATAGCTATTTTTCCAAAGTTAACTGGTGCTACATGGTAAGGAGTTACAGTATGGTTTCTTTGTCAAATACAGCTTACATAACTTTGATGAAGAGTGAACACACCATTCATACTCTCAGGCAGTTAAAACAAGAGTTTATTGTGATTTTAAAAGTGTCTGGAAGTTAGACAAACAGCGAGGCAAGAGACAAGAATCTCTACATTAAACGTCCAATACATACAAGTCTTAAACATTGCTTCCCAACATATTCCACAGCATTTAAGAATATTGTAATACTACTTTCAGGCAGCAAATTGATATCCTCTGAAAAATCTACTGACAAAAACATGACACTTGTGCTGTGTTATCTATCACAGTGAAGATTTTGGTCACGATTAGTTGTTTGTATTGAAAGCATTGTCCCTTAATAATACAGCTTGATAGTGCCTTTAAGGACCTTCCAACACCTGAATTAGAGTTGGTAAAAAGTGTGATCATAAAAATAAAAAATAAAAACAAAACGTGCAAGCTATGAGGTTATTAGCTGGATGAAGTGTATTTAGCTGTCTCTCATCTCTGCTTCTATTGGATTTGAAAAAAGTGACTGTTGAATTACAAAATCTCAGAAAATATGCACAATATATTATATTATATACTATACTATATTATGAAGGAATGTGCAGCAGAAGACAATTTAACATGTTGTCTTCGCCAGCTTAATTGTTACCTAATAAACAAATTAAGCAAAGCAATAGATTCCCTTTCATATCAGCATTTACTGTTCAATGTGCTTGTTTCATTATTACAGGCGATGACAGAAACTATAAAGGTTTTAGCCAGCTAACCACAGTTTGTTTCACGATTGTATTAACACTAAGGTTACCAGCAGTACTGGTAATAATAATATCTGAATGAAGTAGCCATTCGTTTCTATGCCACCCTGGTACAGTTAAAGGAGTTATTGTTGTTAGTTTTATCATTCTGTTAATTTTCCGCCACCACAATTGGACCAGATGAGTATTGCTAGCTAGAACCTCTCATTTTCTTTTTTTAAATAACGTGTATGAAAACTAACATCAAGTAGGAATTAGTGCTAAGGTTAGCAGGCTACGCTAACAAGCGTCCTGAATACGATTGTAACAGTACAAAGCTCCAATTATTTTTTAAAGGGATATTATAACATCTTCTAATGACTGACCGCTAAAGCTAAGTGAAAAAGCCTTGTGTCAGTGTATGGTTAAACAGCATGAGTGCACGAGTGCATATATATATATATAAATATATATTTTTTAAATGTGCACGATAGTTGACGTAAGATAAAAGTCTATATTTGCATACACAGAAAGCTATGGTAAAGTGTTTATGTATGGTATTTGCTGCTATAAAATAATGCATAATAACCTTACTACTTAAGTACTAGATAGTTTGTTTGAAGCGCCAAGTATTAAAGCATGAATCATGAATAGGAACAGACAAGAAGTGTAATACACTGCCCACAATATAACAGTCCTTTAGAGTCTAAATGTGCTTATAGAGTAGGTTGTCAAGTGTCACCATTTCTAACACATACTTACCGAATGAAAGAGTCTGATTGCTCTCTTCCTGGTCAAACTAAAAAGCTGTTGCTGGAAGTGTGGATTGGTGACTCCTACTTAACACCCCTCTGTCATTTTCCTCCTTCAACATAGACGCAAACTCATCTGGTGCCAACTCCATTTTGGACAAACTCTCCTCTGTCTCAGCAGCTATTTCCTCGCCTCTCTCCTCTTTCCACAGCCGCTCGTACTCCTGCTTCAGCTCCTGATATGAGCGGGAGAAAGTGTGGAAGATGGAGGTGGCAGGGAACGCCATGATAAGGATGCCGCTCAGGATGCTTGTGAGTGCGACTATCTGTCCAGGGATGCTGCGTGGCACCATGTCGCCGTACCCCACCGTGGTCATAGAGATGATGGCCCACCAGTAGGAGGCCGGTATGCTGCTGAAGCTGTGTTGAGGGTACGTGGCAGCAAATGGCGCCAGCTCACTCTCTGCGAGATGAACCAGAGGTGAGAACAGGGTCACGGCCACGCAGACAAACAGCAGCAGCAGGCTGAATTCCCTAATGCTGCGCTGCATAGTTAGCCCTAATGTCTGCAGGCCCAAAGAGTGGCGAGCCAGCCGCATCACGTACAGGATCCTCAGCGCCCGCAGCAGGCGCAGGATCAGACTCAGTTTGTCCAGGTAACCTCTGCTACCTGCACGCATGATGACATCCTCCTCAGACACATCTCTGACATCAACAACCAGGGAGACATAGTAGGGCAGGATGGCAATGGCATCGATGATGTTTAGGGGTCCACGAATGAAGTTTAGCTTGCTCTCAGCATTGGAGAATCGAATCACAAACTCCAAAGTGAACCACGCCACACAGATGGACTCCACCACAAACATGCTCTGACACTTCTGGGAGCACTCGCCCTGCAGACACAGAGACGAACTTTGACAAGAAGACACTGGGAAACATAAAAGGGTCACCACCAAAGTCACACATCAAGTCAAATCTATTTACTTTTTACGTTACGGAAAAATAGACTGCTAATGAAAAGAGCGTTAAACACCTTTAATTGCCGAGGTTTTTGTCCCTTGAAAATAGTCTTTAAAATTGTAACTTTTAGTTTTACTTTTGATCCAACTTTTTAGCAATCGTTTGAGTGGGAGAAATAAATCTGTTGATAATTTCAGTGAGACTTTGGAAGCAGACTGAAAGATAGCAGGGAACAAGAAAACAAGACTTTCTAATGAGGAATGCTTGTATCAATGACTTGATCTATAGTTGTTTGAGTGCAAATAATGAGCCTCTTTCTATTTCCTGACAAGAGAAACATGAAGGGTAGCATTTCATTCAATAGTTTTAATCAAGAGTTCTTTCGCAAATGGTATACAACTCAAAAACAGCGTTAATTATTTGTGAAGAAAGTTATATTAAGAAAAAGATAAATAAGAGCCTAGCAATAGCAAATGTCCTTAGGCATATCAGGCCTCAAAGCTCTAAGCTCGTATATTTTCAAGCACATCTGATATTGCAGTTGCTGCTTGTCTAGTTCTTATTGACGTCAAGGGGCCATTGTTATATAAATGACCACAACCTTCACAACATTTGTCTTCTTTGACAAGTACACATTCAGCTCTATGTCATCTTTATCACCACCTGTCAAGCAAATTGTCTAAAGCAAGTTTAAACAAATGGCTCACATTGAAGGTGTCTGCCAGGCTCCAATGTAAAAACAACACGGCTTTCCAGAAATTAAAAGGAATCTTGGCTTGGAAACACAACCCCAGAGGATTGTTTATTCCAACTATCATCAATTCACTATGTATAAAAAGCAAGTTTCAGCTTGAACAAAACATTATTTAATTTGTCTGAGTCTTGATTTGCGTGATTGATTGTAGGCCTCATCAGGGAGAAATCAATCTCGTCTCCAGCTTAATCAAATAGCTAATTCAGTCTCTTCAGAATGAGAGTTAGTTATACAATCAATGCTCCAGCCTGTGTGCTTCTGTTGACTCAAACACAAATCAGAAATCTGTGATTTAACAGTCACATTGGCAAAAGACATTTCTCAACAACTCTTCGCCCCACGCTTAAGGTTTACAAAAATCCCTTACTTTGATTATCAATCGTGCCTGTATTTTTTCTATTAAAACTGTCTCCCATTAATCAAACTATTTCATACATTTATATATATTTTTAAGTACAAATTACATTTTAGATTATTACATTTTATTTTATTATTACTTGGGTGACTATTAAAAAATGCAACAACATGTTTCAAATGGGCATTAATTATAATTGTGTTGGCCTCCCGTAAAAATAACATTAACATATTACAGCCTAATAAAGATCTTATGACAATTGTGTCATTATAAATGTTCCTCCTAAACATTCTATCAATGTCTGTTGTAGGTGCTTATCAGTTTTTGTATTAAGCTAAAAATACAAAATATTAAAAATGCTGCTGATGAACTGGTTAGAGTGAATGAAAACAGTAAAGCCGGACAGAAAAACAATGAGCTTAAAGCCACTGAAATATATTAATACACACGCTGAGGGTCTGCAGAGTTCATTCTTACAAGTATAACTCAGTAATCCGATCCATTATTGAGATATAATTATTCATGAGTGCAGCTTTAAGGTTGGATCAAACATTTCTTAAGACAATAATCCTCACAGACTGTGTTTTGGTTCATTGGATCAAAGTGAGCGACAAGAATTTATTTGTAAGTCATGCATTAGGCTAGCAATACTTAATTATATAGTTTGTACCATTAGTGTGATTAGTGATAACACGTAATCATTAGTAACACTAGATGATTATTTTTGTTGTGATGTGCTGATAAGTAACCAGGGCTGAGTAGTACATTTCATTGACACAAAACATCTAATAGTTCTCACTCTGTGGTTTTAATAGATTTAATACGCACCCTGGACTCTTCATCTCTGAGGTCTGGCATGGTGCTGATGCACAGACTGATGACAGTGACCAGCACCATGACGACAGAGAGGCAGGCGAATATCTTCCCAGCCAACCCCGACTGAGGGTTTTCCACCACTTCTCGCAGTATCCAGGTCAGTTTGTGATGGCCCTTTTGTACCTCTGTAGCGCTTTTCTTCAGCATCACCCTCTTCTGCCTCCACTCCTCTTCCTTGCGCTCTCGCTCGACCACCTCCTCCACACGGGTAATCATGCGGCGACGGCAACAACGCTCCATATGGCCTGGGTCCACACCCCAGTAGTCAAGCTCATCATGGAGGGACACTGCACACAGTTCTCGAAGCAAACGGAGTTTCCCTGCCGCAAGGAAGTTGAGGATGACCCTGAAGGCTGATGGGTTTCGGTCAAAGAAGTACTCTTGGCACGTCTCGTCATAGTCGTCGCAGAGTCGTGCAATGTCCTCCGGGGTGGTACATGACCGCAGACGTCCAAGACGACTTTGTGGGAACTGCTCCAAGGTGCTCCAGGGAAATGTGTAGCGATTTCCTCCCACATTGATAAGAACCTGCAGGGTGTGGTCGACCACATACGAAGCTTTGGGGTCACGAAGCAGCTGGGCTCGCTGGAAGTAAACACCCTTGATAGTTTCAGTCTCTGGGATCTCAGTAAAAAAGCGGTCGAGGCTGCTGTCATCGCTGCTAATGGAGAAAGTGCTAAAGTCGTGGTTGGCATTGCTGATTATAGGCATGTTGGCTTCAGGATGTGTGACGGGATGGAGCAAGTATTTGTATCTCCAGTTCACGGATGGTTAGAAGGATGATCCACTAAAGCTGTAAAAAAGAAGAAAAGTTAAATACAAAGTAATTTGTTCTTATATCAAGTCCTTATGGATATTTATTTTAATAAAATAACAAACTTTTTTCAAAGCCTCAAACTAACATTTTATTTATGGAGGAACGCAAGGTTATGTCCTTGGGCTCCTGCTTTTCAGTATGTTTCCAATCTGGGCCATCATTCATTGACATCATTCATTTTACACAGGTAGGGGAATTCTGTTGATTGAATAATGTATTAATTAGCTCATTAAATAAGAACAAAAAAGTGCTCTTCTAATATTTCAGTAATGTGGGTTAGAAAAAGCGAAAAGAAATGCTGTTAAAAAAAACATCACAGCACTCTACTTTTAGCCCTGACACCCTTTCCTGTTGTCTTCACACCAATGCATGCCTTGATTCATGGCAACCCTTACATGGCTGCTGAGTGACCTTACAAAATCTCTCAAGCTCGGTGTGAAAAGTGGTGTAAAAAAGCCAGAGAGGCCACCATTCCTTATGTCGACGACGACAAGGCCTACAAAAATGTAGCTCATTTGACTACAGTTTTAACAGTATTTTTAATATATACACATCTGCTTGGATGCAAAAACATTATGTCTGACCCTATAGTGGTATTTAGCTATGCAGGTGGCTTTGGTTTTGGTTTGACCTTACTGTTAACAGTTTTCATTGGAACTAATTTCTACCAAAGAGATATTCCATTGATTACTGTTTAAAGCATTTTATGTGGATAATTATGGAGTTAAATACAATTCTAGATCTAGAATCTAGAAATGGATGATTGTGATTGTGAGTTCCAGTGTTTCTATATTTAAAATATAATTTAAAGATACTGTCAGCAAAACGAAATGCACATACTATACACAATAACAGTATTTCTGTAGTTTCCAGCTCTCCTGCATGGATGTTAGGAATTGAAAGCCCAGAGAGAGATGTTGCTGTTTCAAATGTTATTTTCCAATGCTTTTAGAGCCACAAAATAAATGTCATTGTAACCTTTGTATTGTCATTGAGGCAGTCATCTCAGGAATGGTTGTATGAAACCTTGACTAATAAATATGCAATCTACATGGCTGGATTTTTTGCTGAAATGTTTTTGAAGCTTGTATGCTGCAACTTGTGTTGATAAGAAAGAATCCTAAGCGAAATCCTATTACAAGTGCACTATCAAACATTTTGCACATTTGACGGAGCTATATTTAGTCTACATCATCAACTGTAATGCCTGGTTAGGTTGCCCCTGAAAGCTTTATGATACAACGCTGACTGTCAAGTTGTTGAGACAAACCAAGTTCACTAAGTACATGAGTATAATTTTGAAGTTGAGTATTTCACTTTAACTCCAATTCCATTGCCAAATAAATGTGTGTATTTTGGAATAAAAATGTATTGTATTTTTTTTATGGAATAATTATTTTTCCCATTTATCGATTGATTGTTAGGTTTGCATTTAGTGAGAAATAGTGTTAGACAAAGCCAATGTGACAACTTTGTGGACTTTGTTTTGTCCAACCAACATCGACAACCCTATCCTCAACATTAATACACAATTGTAAAAAGACAAAGCGAAAAATCTTCACGAATCATGATAAACACCACTTTTGGTCAGGATGAAATCCAATGGAAAAACATGTACCACTGGAAAGCAGAGTAAAGTCTTTACTCTGATGTTTGAATTAATTAGAAACACAAGTTAGCTGCAGGACATTTTGGGGGACACCTGTTATTTAACTAACCGCGTGCTAAAGTTACACTGTAAACAAAATAGTATTATTTTCTGGCTTCTAATATAGCATTCAAAATAAAACGGTAGTATTCACTCACCTTACAGTGCGCAGGTGTTCTGCCTCAGTCTCTGTTATTTGTTCCATGCATGTTTTCATCTGTTACACTGTACCAAAGAGGCTCCTCGTTAATTAAGACATACTTGTTGTATATTTGCTCTAACTGTAGATCGAATCAGACCTCCGCTCAGCAGAAGAAGTATTATTACAGTTTATAGATCCGCTCTGAAGTTTGCAGGCTTGCCGTGTGTCTGTGTAGCCTCCCCGGTGTGCACACGTCGCCTCAGCTCCGGAGTTGGATTAAATTACATTAAAATGATTTGCCTATCCACAGATCATCGCTCCGCTTCCATTGGTCACCGCCGCTCGCGAGGAGAAAGTAAATGCGATTATCTAACGGCGGTGGCCTCCCTAAACCTGCCGCTGTATTCTCATCTCTGTTTGACAGCAGGACCCTCCTCCTCCTCCTCCTCCTCCTCCTCCTCCTCCTCCTCCTCCTCCTCCTGCTCCTCCTCCTCCTCCGCTTCCTCCTCCCCCCCCACTTTCACCCGCCTCCCCTCCCTCCACCTCCCTGCTATCTCCAGCTCTCTCTTCTTCTACACTGTAAAAAACAATGTTAAGGCGATTCAACTCAGAGTATGGGGAAGCTAGTTAGATTAGGCTATTACCAGAGATGGAAGATATACTCAAATGTTCTACTTAGGTAAAAGTAAACATTTCAGAGTGCAGGGATACTCTGTACAAATCCTTTATTCAAGACATTACTCAAGTGAAAGTACAAAAGTATTAGCATCAAAATATTCTTAAAGTTTCAAAAGTAAAAGTACTCATTATGCAGATTGGTCCATTTCAGAATAATATGTTTTGGTTATAAACATTAATGGGTTGATGTGTTTATCCAGCTGGTAAAGTTGGAACTAATTTCAGTTTATTGTGAATTTAATCGAGGTGTATCTCAAGTATTTTTAAGGGTTAGGGTTTGGGTTGCTGATCCTATTATTTATTATGAATCACTATCTACAAAGTAACTTAAAGGTGGGGTATGTAATTTATTTCAGAACACTTTTTGTTATATTCCATGGAATGCTCTTAACATCCTGATAGCAATGAATACTTTGACAATTAAATACATTAATAAAATTCAGTGTCGATTCAGTTAATAAAATCTGAAAAATCTGATTCCTTAAAGCAAAGCTCAACAATGTTTTTGTTTTGTTTTTTGTGTGCCTATTTTACAGTGCAAGGCTCCATGCATGCTTGATCATGACTCTTCAGTACAGACTGGACTTTGCTGTAAAGCCTTTGTTTAAATGCAGCTAAAGCCGGATTGACACAAGTTGTGCCGGCAGATGTCCAAACACAGAGAGGATTAATAAAAAGGAACAACAGGAGATAAAACACAGAGCCTCTGTGTGTGTGTGTGTGTGTGTGTGTGTGTGTGTGTGTGTGTGTGTGTGTGTGTGTGTGTGTGTGTGTGTGTGTGTGTGTGTGTGTGTGTGTGTGTGTGTGTGTGTGTGTGTGTGTGTGTGTGTGTGTGTGTGTGTGTGTGTGTGTGTGTGTGTGTGTGTGTGTGTGTGTGTGTGTGCATGTGCGTGTGCGTGCGTGCGTGTGTGTGTGTGTGTGTGTGTGTGTGTGTGTGTGTGTTAGAGAGCAGATCTGATCATCGGTATATCAGCCGGTATGACAGAGGCATGTTGCTCTAATAAATGTAACCATTATTAAATACATATTCAGTGGGATTCTTCTTCTGAGGATTTGATTTCCTGTTTATATTGTGCATAGGGAGTGGATTTCACAAACATTTACTGTGTGTGTAAATGTGTGTTTGTGTGGCTGTTCTGTCTTGTTTGACTAATTGTGGTTATGTTTCCATGGTTACTAATTGGTCCTCAAGACATTGCTCTTGAGGTGAAGATGATTTGGAGTACGGTAGGGCTTTTTTTCCTTTAAACTTTAAGTGCATTTGTAATGCGTATTTGCCTCAGTCTCTCATGAGCCTAAAAAATAAAGATTATTTTGTCTTGCATTCAAAATCCTATACTTAAGTAAGAGGGCAGAATTATTATCTGCCAATTTACTTAAAGGACCAAAAGTAAAAGTAGTCATTCTGTAGAAAAGTGGCGCATGTGAGTGTTATTAAATATGAATGAATGTTATAACATCAGAGGTTGAACAAGTACTCAGATCTTGTACTTCAGTAAAAGTAGAGTGTAGGAAGTAAAAGTCCTGCTTTCAGAAATGTTACTTAAGTAAAAGTACAAAAGTATTAGCATGAAAAAATACTTAAAGTATTGTCATACTGATATTCTGTACAAACTGTGAAGTCCAGTCAGACAAATGTAACATTTGTGATATTAGGCTATATAAATAATCATTGATTGATTGATTAAAGTACCAAAAGAAAAAGTAGTCATTATGCAGATTGGCCTATTTTAGAATAATATTTATTGTATGTTTTGATTATAATTATTGATGCATTGAAGTGTTGTCAAAGCTGGTAAAGTTGCAGGTATTTTTTACAATAACAGTAATAATAATAATAATATTAATAATAATAATAATAATAATAATAATAATAATAATAAGGCAAGGCAAGGCAAGTTTATTTATATAGCACTTTTCAACACAAGGCAATTCAAAGTGCTTTACAACAATGAAATAATAATAATAAAACATTATTATTATTATTTATATAGTGCCTTTCCTGGTGCTCAAAGCGCTAAATGACTTTGTATACCGTAGGGTAGATTGTGAATGTACTCCAGGTGTAACTAAAGTCTGATTTATGTGTTGATTATATTTCACATCATTAATCAAAATGTGCAGAGTAACTAAAGGTATTACATACATCTAGTGACCTAAAAGTACACCATTTACATCTGAACTGTAGTGGAGTAGAAGTACAAAGTAGCAGAACATTAAAATACCCAAGTAAAGTACAAGTACCTCAAATCATTATTATCATGGTGTCTTCCTCAACAGACCAGTACAGTCCAGCTCATCTTCGCCAGGATGAGAGCGACGCTGTAATAAGAGGACCTCTGACCTCCCAGGCAGATGAATATCAGAGATTAGATGTTAATCCACAAGCAAGAGGGAGGCAGAGGGAAACCAGAGAGCATGCTGGGATGCCACAAGGCTGCAGGAAATCAATCCAGTCTGAAACCATTCTCACTAACTGGACCAGGCCTGGAGATTGTTTGCTTGACACAATCAATAAGGATTATTAAAGGGGGCTTCTTCCAATTTCACACATAAAGGTCACTATAGTCACAGGGAGAACTACTTGAGTTTAATGTCTTCTGTGGCTGTGGAGGGTTTATGTCATGTCTCATTAAAATAACACTGATGATGTCTTCTTGATGTCATCAAGGTTCAACAGGCAGAGAGGAGAGAGACTGTATGTTTTTTATGTGGAGATTTCTTCTTGACCTTGAGGGAAAAGCAGCTGAGAAGGAAACTATTTCCCTCAAGGTCCTGTTGCTGTTCTGAAGCTCAGCGGAGGCTTGCCTGGTTGAAATGCAACAGTATATGTTTACATTTCCATTTCCCCCCAGTCTTTGTTTAGCATTTTAAACCTGCAATATCTGTTTTAGGGGCGCTTGGAGGCAGCATAAACTTTTTACATTTCATCTTACCTTTTTAAGGGTTTCCCTCAAATTCTCTTGACCCCTCTGCGCAGCTTATTTAAACAAAAATGCAATAGGTAAGTGGTTACCATTGCTCATATCAACATCCAGCAAAGCGACGTTTGTGTTCACCTGAGGTATGTGAGTCCAATAATTGTTTTCTTCTTCTCGTCTTTTGGTCCCCACCAACTCCTGGGGGAAATGTCTCTTTAGCTTCATATGCTCCAGGGGGTTTTCTGGCTTTTTTCTATTTAAATGACCCAATGAGAAGAGGCAGATAGAAGAAAAACAACCTGTGGGCTGTGACATTAAAACATAAAGCTGTATGTAGAGCACATTCAAATAGTCATAAGATCCATTTCTAATAACAACATACTGAATAAATAAACTACTAACATAAACTATACTTTTATGGGTCATAGCCACAGTAGATACCACAAAAAGGAGAACATATAATTAGACACTTAGTATAGACACTTATATGAAATATAGGTTCTGTGTTTTTTTCAAGGCTTGGCAGTTATGTGTTTCCTCCTTGAGTTGAGCAGTGCTGTAGTACAACATAGAAGACAAGCTTGTAACCCTGACCATGACTCCATCACTTTCAACACTAATGTTTCCTTGATATACTATGTCCTGCCTCAACCTGCCTCTATCTAACAAGAACTTATATTGTCTTTGTTTTTCTGTTTCATGTTTACATTTTTGAAATATTCTTTGGTCTTCACCAGGTTTCTGAGCAACCAGCTGCTGAGACTACGGCACATCCTCATCTCCTTTTGTTTGGAAACCTTAAACCTTTCTATTGCAACTTAATGTCCTGACGGTGCTGTGGTGGGGTTAACATGGTTCAGTGAAATCACTCCGAGAAGAAATTAAAGCAAGCTCCTTGGGAATTCTGCGCTGCTCTCTCAATTTGTGCCGAATCACCAGGGGACCAGTGCAGCAGGGCAAATGATAACTCGCCCTTGATTCAGCACAAACAGTCTTTAATTAAGCCCCAGCCTCAAATCAGGTCCCTACCAGACTTTTAAATGACCTGTATTTCATTATGGCGTGTTGATGAGGGCTTCACTCAGAATCCAGGCCTTGTTTGTGCCGTTCCTCACTGTCTCCAGTTTCTCAGAAGGGAAAGAAGAAAGGAAGGAAGTCTGTGAAGCGTGGACAGAGAGGAAACCCTTTAGAAAGGAATCCGATTATATAGGCCAAGTGTCCTTTTACAGTTATTGACTATCTGCCCTCTGAGTAGCCCCACTCAGCTTACAACCTGCCTGACAGACAGCCTTTAAACCAAGTGCATTCTGCTGTAAACAAAGCACTGCAGACTGCTTGTTAAATGTATTTTAAAGTTCACACGATTTTCAAGAACTTTGACTTCTAATTAATCTAGTTTTACATTGATACTTTAACTTTAGTAAAGGATTTGGGTTGAATGTTCTCATAACATTGCATCTAGTTGAACAACAGATGCATGCATTTGAATGCTTATTCGATTACAGTTTTTAATATTATGGCTCTCTAAAAATGACTTTATTCGACAATAAAAATCAGGAGTGTGTGTGTATGTGATTTGTATGGGATGATGCTTCAATGAGGAAAGCTCTTTAGTGCCAGACGACCAGGGTATGTTTTGAGGCACTAGTTGCAATCAGAACTATATAATTATCTAATATCCTGAGGTCAGCAAATTATACAAGCTCCACTTTGCACATAATATAGATTCCATGAAACCAGAGGAACATTCAAAGCATTATCTGTACTTTACTGCAAGAACCACCACGCTTGGCAACTCTGTTGTCTTTAGGGAAGAGATGCATGATGGGATAAAGGTGATCTTTTGGGACGGCAGGGTTTGAAATGTCCACAAGCTGTCAGAGAAAAATTGAGCAAAGTCATCAGAGATGAACTAGAACAGGGACACAGTGTTTAGAAGATTATTTCAGCCCTCATTTGGGATTGTTTACATTTTCCCCATACGAAACAGAATTACAATTATTAAACATCTACTCATTTTAATAGATGCAAAGATCAGATGAGACAATATTGAAAAGCTCAATATCACTCTCATACTGTACAGGAATGGATAACAGCAAAGATTCAAGATTCAATAATAACAACAAATGTTACATAATGAAAAAATATACTTTTTGTGCTGATGTCATCCTATACAGATTCAGATTTTTCTGCACTAACTTGTAGTTATGTAATATATCGGAGCCAAAGTCATTTTACATTCCTAATCCCTTTACTTATTTGTGCTGCCCTTAAAGGGCTTATCCCTTGTTTCATTCTCTTCTTTTCTTAATTTCAAACATCTCTCAAAAAAATATTCTTTTACAAAGGGGGCAAAATGTCCCTGACCCAAGCAAGAGCACATGATAAGGTCCTTGGGGAAGCCCCCCCCCCAGGGCCTCCAAACAACCTTGAAGGAAGATGTGGTCTGAAAAGATCATCCTAATCAGACTGACAGTCCTGAGGGCTGCGACCACGCCTTTGACCTTTGATCTGAGTATAAAACATTTAAATGAGCTCCTCCTTTACCTGCTGCAAAATTCATGACATTCTATTACTGTCGAATGAGCACTTTTACTTTTCAACATGAATGTGTATAATAATAATAATAATATATTAATTTTCTATAGCGCTTTTCTGAACCCAAAGACGCTTTACATTTGGGATGGAGGGTCGACAAACAAAACAAAAACAAAGACAAATCCAAAAAGAAACAAAACACAACAGAAAGTATGTTGATGCTTTTGTATTTGTAGGTGTTGTTAATGCAATGCTTTAATATTTGTCAGTGAATTTCAATGTGATATTACTGCGATTACTTTAACAAATGGAATGGTGCTGCTGGATTGTGCACTAAAATAAATTGAAGTTGAAGTTGCCTCTTCTGCCTCCCTCTGAATCCATATAAAACAGACACGCTGAGTAACAAGCGATTATACCCTGACCAAAAGATCTATTGAGGAAACGTACAGCAGAGGAATCAGAGCAAAGAAGGTAGAAGAAGAAGAAGAAGAAGAAGAAGAAGAAGAAGAAGAAGAAGAAGAAGAAGAAGAAGAAGAAGAAGAAGAAGAAGAAGAAGACAAGTGCTTATTGGAAAATAGAAGGGAAAGGTCAAGAAGGAGGAAGAGATGGAGAGAAGAGAGCCACTCTGCTGAAATCGAATCATTCCCTCGAGTTTAACGAACGACCTATCTGACTCGTGTGTGTGTGTGTGTGTGTGTGTGTGTGTGTGTGTGTGTGTGTGTGTGTGTGTGTGTGTGTGTGTGTGTGTGTGTGTGTGTGTGTGTGTGTGTGTGTGTGTGCGTGCGTGAGCTCACATATGCTTCGATGGTTCAGGCTTACAGTTTGTTTATGAAGAAATAACAACTGGGACTTACTCCTTGCCTGTATACATAACATGCACACACACACACGCAAACAAGACAATGGAAATGTAAGGTACTTGCTGCAGGAATGAAACTGGATTGCTTTTATTTCATGATGGTGTAATATTAACTAAACGAGGTATCATTTTGAAAACCAGGTCGTTCACACATTCAAATACATGACATAATAATTATTAGAGTGATTATTCATGATCATTTTGTCCAAGGTCCATTGCTGCTGCCACTGGTATAATGTATTACACTGTTGGAAATAGAAATATTAATCTACAACACATTTAATCATTATTATTTATTTGGCAGACAAAGACAAAATGTATCTTTCTTTTCCCTTCCTCATTCCCTCCATCATTGTAATTATTCATATTAAGCTCTACTGAGAAATACAAAATCCAAAAGCCGCCGCGTTGAAGTGGCAACAACAGGCTCATTTTTCAAGAGAAATATAAATGGAATATTCAATCATTCAGACCACCCATTTAAAACATAAACAATTATGTTTAAATCAAACAGGTTTCAAGCTTTAAAGAGTCCTAAACAGTAACACCATTTCAATATAAATATAATTCACATGTGACATTCATAAATGTTGAGGGGTTTCTGTTAAATACAGAAATAAGCTTTCCTTCATGATATGAGCTGTAAATATCTGACTATCTTCTGACAGATTTTCATGATGCATATTAAACAGCACAACAGTGATGATCTCTGCTTCTCACCCACTTACTCCCTCTTGTGATCTGATGCTATTCTTGTAGAGCAGCGCTGAGTCAAAAAGTCCTGCAGGAAAAACACTGGTTTTACATGCAACTGCACAACAGGCGAGATGATACAGCCGACAGCAGTCTGGACACATTTCACACAGCTGCACTTAGAAAAATTGTGGAAGAATATATATTATATATATATATAGTATGCTGTAGTTGGTCGAGGTGGAGCTTATTTTTGAACTATTATGATTATTTGCACTATGCATTCATCTGCTCATTCTTCTCTCCACTTATCAATAGAGAGGCGAAGTCCCTCCCCTTTCGGTGGGACTCATGGGACCTTATTTCGGAAAAAGTCCCATGGAGCTCCACCGGAAGGGGAGGCACTTCGCCTGTCTATAGAGTGGCGAAGTCACGCCCATCTACTTCCGGTCCATGAGACCTTATTTCGGAAAAATTATGTATTGAAGTCAATGGAGAGAGAAAACTTATCTTTCGATCCCGTTTGAATTGTACGGAGCCCTGGAGGGTTCATAGAGAGAAAAATAAATAAAACGTGGCCACGTTTTACTTTCTCGTTCGCACGAGATACCTTCTCGTGCGAACGCTTTATTAACTCGTGCGCACAAGTTAATAAAGCGTGGCCTCGTTTTATTTAAATTGAGGCTTGGCCTCAAGCTTATCATGGCTGCCACTGAGGGACTTCCGGGTCATTTCACTCCGTTAGGAAGGTTCCTAAGCTAAATGGACTATTCGACTTCAGCCCCGATCTGCAGCCCTGCCCGATCTGCAGTGCGCATGTGCGAGATGGTCCGCCATATACTACACGGCAACTCTAATAGGACCCTTGACACAGTGGCTTTTGGCAAAACACAAAAAGAAAACTCAAGAGAGATGAGTTATTGTTATTACAACGTGACTTCACTATTATTTAACAACTCTTTTTATTGGGTTCTTTTATTTGGGGTTAAGTACATTGTCAGAATAAGTGAGAAATGAATTTAACTTCTGTTAGACAGCTACACTCTTAAAACTACTGGGTTAAAAAATAACCCAATCATAACCCAGCTGCTGAGTCACTATAGGACAGAACACGCGCTGGGTTGTCTTAACCCATATGCTGGGCTGGATCATTTTAACCCATGTGCGGGGTTGTTCATTTGACCCAAGCTAGTGATTGGAATTAACTATATCACTGGGTTAAATATATATAAACCATACATTGGGTTGTTTATTTGACCCAAGCTAGTGATTGAAATTAACTATATTGTTGGGCTAAATAGAATATAATAATAATGTATAATGAATTATCTCCAAACACACCGTATATATATAAAAATGCATTTATTGATAATTTGAACAGTTTTGGCAAATCGCCAACATTCCATTTCCACTACAAAAGAACAATGCATTTTAGCACAATACAAATTCAATATATTTAACTGTTAAATAAATTAAAAAAACACCTTAAAAACAGTGTTAGGGACTTGAGAAATATCTGTGTGTATTTTAACCATCACTTGTGAACACAATTTTCAGGAACAGTTCTGCGTATTAATTTAACACATGGACCATAAAGACCCAATACATATAAAACAACATCTACGAACAGTCCTTCAACTTGAAGCTGAACCGTAACAAATCTGTCAATGAACACAACAGAACACAGATGTAAAGCAGCAGGATGTAAACAGAGGAGAACAGTTTGTGTGTGTGTGTGTGTGTGTGTGTGTGTGTGTGTGTGTGTGTGTGTGTGTGTGTGTGTGTGTGATTGTTAAAGTGCAACTTTGTTGGTAGGATTAAACTGCCAAAAGCTTTTTCAGGCTCAACACCCTGGGCTTCAAGTTCCCCTCATCCAGGCCCATCAACACTTTCTGGGTGAAGTCGAAAGTGTTGACCAAGTCTTTTGGGTAGCTCAGATGCAGGGCAAAGGTCAAAGGGCAAAGGTCAGTGCAAAAAGCAGGATGAATGCGGCAGCCAGTGTGGGGAGTTGGATAACGCCGTTACCCTCAATGACAACAGCGATCCTCTCTGGGCAGAAGAGTGTGGTGTCTGTTGACCTGGCACCGATCATGAGAAGTCCAACCGCGATGTCCTCTGTGTCTGGATCATCAGACTGCTCCACCTGACGACAAGAACAGATAAACGTTACCCAAATTGCCTCTCTCAGAAATGTGTTTTCTGAAAAATACATCGGCGACACATCACATCAAATAACCGTATGTTTTGTGCATAATGTGGGTTTAAGGAAACGCCTATTAGCATTGCACAACATAATGTTACAGCACCAGAAACGTCAGCCTCCAAAATAACCAATCAGTTGACATAAATGCTTTCAACAAAAAAACATTTATAACCTTCATAAGGGTAGGATTCACAGTATTAGACTGTTACTATTAGCTAGTTGTACCTAATAAACTGGCAACTGAATATGTATTTACAGTATAATCTCTCCCTACTACACATACAAAAAAATATGGGGAACACTAGAAATTATTTTGTATTGAACACTGATGCTGCAGGAAAGAAAGCCCTCATGATTGTGTATTTTATTAAATCACGTGAGCTCATTTTTTACACTGAAACCTAAAGAGCTTAATTTCAAATAAATCCTTAAGTAGAAATCATATGCAACACTTCTGAAGTGTTGAAGTAAAGGGAGATTATATTCAACATGTCCATTGTGTACTTTACAATAATTACAATTCTTATGGCAATATTCAAATCTTGGAACTAGAACCTGAACGGGATGTGAGCAACACGAGAGATGATGTTTGATTAACACCTCAGTGACAGAATCAAGCTTCGATGACACCAGGACAGTTCATACTTTTTCAAACTCAATCTATCATTTATTATAATTTTGTCACTATAAAAATTCAAATAATTGTCTCCCTGCGATAGAGCTCCTGAAACAATGTAACAAGATAAACTATATTTTTGGATGATCTGTCACATACATTGAATAGTTATTATGCTGACTTACATGCCACAGCCTCAGAAACGTGGAGTCATCTTCATGCAGAAATGCAGGCAGAGCACGGAGGACATCAGCACGTCGGACATGGACGTCACCTTGCTCCTTGAGTGTGAGAACATATCTTTGTTTTACTTTGGATGCTAAACAGTATAACCACACAACAATTGATATCACAAGAAAGCGTTCTTCCATGACTGAAGAGATTAACATTTTGACAAAGATAATCCACTCTAGTATGAGAATAAAACACCAAGAGGCATAACCGACTCATCTGGAGGTCATAGGAGGCAAATAGCTGATCCAGAACTTTAGTTTCCTTTCCTTGCTTGCCGCCTTCTTCCTGAACAGGCTCCTAAGATGGAGGACATGTCTATCCAACTCCGCATAGAAGTGGTTCTTCAGGTTGAGGTTTGTTATCCTGTGAAACTCTGCTAAAATATAAAATGACTATTTAATTCACAGTACAATGTATATGTGGACTGAAGGCAGCAGAGATAAACAGAAACATAACATGCTAAATCTGAGTAAACATGTCAAAGTTATCAGTGACAAAGGCACACAAAATAATTATATAGTTGTAATAAATAAAATATTTTCACCTGTGACTCCATTTTCAAGGCAGGTCAGCGTTCCAGGATCTCTCCAACAGGTAGCTCATCATTGATGATCTCATTGCGCCGCAGGGCAAAGGTAGTCTGCATTAACTTTTAAATCAAGGGAATAATAATGTTATAATGTTCAAGTAACTCTGCCCTTGTATCAAAGACAGCAGCACAAAGGTTGCATTTCCAAGCCATTGGAAAACGTAACAATATTCACAGGCCAACACAAATATAATTTCAGTGTTGAGCACTAAATATTCATTCACATTTTAGTAACCATGTGGAATAAACATGGACGCGGGAAGGGGCTGCAGCACCCCCAAACGCGGCGCACCTACAGTGTAACAGCCCCTACAAACGGCGGCAGGGCATGTCTGAAGATAGACCAACAGCCAATCACATGAAAGCTATGCTTTGCTCCCACAATGCAGTTCGGCTAAGCGTGACCTCACCCCATTCAAAGTGAATGGGCAGAAGCGTCAACGCACGCCGCTGTGTGTAGGGGCCGTAACATCACTCCAGACGTTACGCTATGCCAAACTGCATTGTGACAATCAAATCATATGCCAGTACAAGCTCTAGCCAATCAAACCGCGTGCGTGTGTGTCCTGGGCGGGATATCCATGTGAGTGGTTGTTGGTCGAGCTTCAGACAAGCCCGCCGCCGTGTGTGTGTAGGGGCCGTAAGCATGGCATGCCACAGTTGCGCCGCTGCGAGGCTTCACTTGCACCACCCCAGCGCGTCACAGTTTCTCCATTGTGAGGCTTACCAGATTGAAGAAGCCATATATCTGCCAGTTGCTTCAGTTTCCTTAAGAGAAAAAACATTGAAGGTTAGCTGGGTTGCAAAGTTTTCACAAAATGATCTGAGAAACACTATTTTCGAACCTAAAATGGCGGCAGGCGGAGCGCTTTTCTTCTTTTTTGTTACAGCATGCATGTCTGTGCATGTTTTATTAACTTAGACTAGAGGCATAGCGGATTTACGTTCATTTTATCCACTAACGTTATACCATAACCGTGCGTTCTGCATGTTTGTAAAAGCAAGCTAATTTGAAACACTAGACTATTAATCTGTTAAATCCGGCAGCCGTCGGTACCGAGGGGTTCTTGTTCACGAAACTTTGTCTCAGGGCTTCTTAACATTTAAAAACCAAGATAAGATATCAGATTAAAGCTGAAATTCCACATATTATAGAATTATTAAAATCATCACTGTGCGATCGTTACCTTTGCTGAGTTACATGTATTTGAAAACGCTGGGGGGTATACATTACCTTGTAAAATGAATAGTCTAGTGTTTCAAGTTAGCTTGCTTTTACAAACATGCAGAACGCACGGTTATGGTACATTGTAGTGGATCAAATGAACGTAAGTCCTCTAAGTTAATAAAACATGCGGTAACAAAAAGAGGAAAGAAAACGCGCCGCCTGCCGCCATTTTAGGTTCGACTTTTCCAGAAAACTATTGCAACACAAACGTTCCACTTTGAGATATAACTTAAAACAATATAAAAAATACTGTCTTACACGTAAGTTAAATCGTTTTTCAAGTGAGGCAGATATTAAATGTAGGCTAGCTAACAAGAGCTCAAATCAAACTAACACACCATGCGACAAAGTGCATTAGATGCAGAAATGAATAACACATCATTTAAATACTGTGCAAAGGCAAGACGTAACTCACCAGATTAGTGCGGCCTAAAAAGGATCACGATTCCGGCAGTGAGAGCACGGTGGGCAAAGTATTCTTAAAAGTTTGAGCGATTTCAACAGAGGCGAGCAGATAATGGCGGGCGGACTCTGGTGAAGCATGTGGTGAAGGATCTACGTCTCGGCAAGTCGGGGGCGGAGCACATACGTGATGACGTCAGACCAGCGTCAGACAGATTCATTAAAAATGTTTGAGGACTATTACCAATATGTCCCAAAGTGGTTGAACACTCTACACAATAATAAATCAGTTCATAGTCATCAGAAAATTAGCGGTGAATTAACTTTTTGAAATGTTTGAGTTAAAACAATCAATTTGCTTTCAGAAGCTTGTAATGTTCGGTCTTACAGTGTGCAAGAACACTGGTGATTCTGTGAAATCACTGGCTGATTAGTGGTTTTGAAAAATCACTGTTGTGGTTGTAGTGGTTTTTCAAAATCACTTACTAGTGATTCAATAAGTTACAGAATTGTATAATTATATAAATATAGGTAAAATATAGTGATAAAATATAGGTTACATACCTTGTGTTGTGAGAAATGACAAAAAGATGGTTCCAGAATGATTCAGAAGTGGGAAAATGAATAAAGCAACCTCTGGGTTAAAAATAACCCAGGCAGGTGTTCAACTGCAATTGAAGCCCTAATAACCCCTTTGACCCAGCATGAACAACCCACCAGTGTGTTTACAGTACCCAAATAACCCATAATTATGACCCAGCCAAATCAACCCAGCAATGTGTTTATAGAAATAACCCAGCATTTTTAAGAGTGTATCATACTGAATAAATATTTACTCTGAATGTATGCAAAAATGTATGGCATATAGCTGTCTATATATATAGATGGGTAAAGCCGTCGTGGGTCTCAGGAGAGCTGCTCTCGGAGAGATCACCAACTTTAAAGCAGCAGCAGTCAACACCAAGGTAAGTTACATCATCATCATGGAAGAACTGTTTGGGTCAGCTGCTCTCCATGTTTCATGCCTCCTTTGTAGCTATTTGAAGTGTTGTGTATCAGCCCTGTCAGCCAAAAATAACTAGAAACCCCCTAGCACATGAGCTACTTGGCTACGAGTATGTGGACACTATTCATAAAGCTAAAACCAAGCAGCACATCATTGTTGCATCTTTCCAAACTTGTTTCCTTCGAAGATGGGCCCTGCCAAAGCTTCATTCAAACCCTCAGTGAAAGCCTCCATTGCCCCTTGAGCTATGGCTGTGGTGCTGCTCATGGCCCCGGCCCCTGCAGACCCCCTCCCCACAGTCTCAGAGGAGTCTGCTGATGTGTCCATGAAGGAGGCGGTGGAGGAGGAGCAGCCGGAGCTGTGCCAGGCGTTCTCTGATGCGCTGCTCATGGTGCAGGACGTGGACGTGCAGGACGTGGACGAGGAGGACGGGGACCTGCCGCAGCTCTGCTCAGAATATGTCAAAGATATCTACAGCTACCTGCACGTCCTGGAGGTATTCACCCCTCCAGTAATGCTCTCTTCCCCCACCCTGCAAGGTTGAGTGTTACATCTGTTTGCCTCCACAGGTGGAGCAGGCTGTACGACCCGACTACAAGCAGCATTATGAGATCACTGAGCGCATGCGGGCTCTCCTGGTGGACTGGCTGGTCCAGGTGCACTCCAGGTTCCAGCTGCTGCAGGAGACTCTGTACCTCACAGTTGCCGTCATGGATCGATTCCTCCAGGTAGGAGCGGTCTAAACTGTCTTTTCATTGTGTTTTGTGAGCTGTTTGTAAATGTCTGCCGCCAGGGCCGGCCCTCGGCATAGGCAGTATAGGCGAATGCTAAGGGCGCATCAACCCATAGAGGGCGCCAAAAAAAAATTAAATAAATAATTAGAAATAAAAAAAATAAAAATGTCTAACACAATTTCCCGATTTTGGATCAACAAAGTACATCTTATTATCTTATACTATCAGAACTACACCATAATTGTGTACAGCGCCCATAAACTACCCCAGCCCCAGTAAAAACCAGAGGTTAAATGTGAAATTGTTCTTTTTTTGAAATAATGGTTTTAGTTTGCAATTATAGGTTTTAATTTTGTATTTGTGTTAATTTAAAATAAATCAAACTCCCAAAAAACGTATACGGTTTTTATTAACATTGGAATTTACTGTGTAAGCGGCCGCAGGGGGAGAGCTTTAGAGAGCTCTCTCCTGAAAGATTGAGAGGCTCTGATAACCTCAGCTCAGTGAGGTAAAGGCACACCTTTATATGATCATTATAGTTATAAAAAAATAAGAGAATAGATGAAAAACATGGATAAAATACTATATGACATATATGATAAAAAGGGGAGTGATTTGTAAAATATCCATAAAGAAAAATAAATCTACTTACAGTTCTGTTTCATCTGGGTGTTGAGAGATGTTTCCATAGATCTCCTAATGTTGCTCTCAAAGTGCACCAGATTGATGCTTTTAACTTCAATATTAAAAAAAAAAAATCTTCTCGGGGGAGCATGCCCCCGGACCTCCCTAGGAGATGTTAGGTCCACCCCCCACTTAAATCATGTTCACATGGATAGGACACTAAATACAGTTGCACACATCTTGTGTCCATATCTTTCTGTTTTGGTGGTCATGCCACAACCGTGCATGCACGAGTCATAATGAGTGTTTGCATTTGAGGGGGGGGGGCGCCAGCTAAAATCTTGCCTAGGGCAGCAAATTGGTCAGGGCCGGCACTGTCTGCCGCTGTGCTTCAGGTCCAGCCGGTCTCTCGCAGGAAGCTGCAGCTTGTCGGTGTGACGGCCATGCTGGTGGCCTGTAAATACGAGGAGATGTATGCTCCAGAGGTGGCAGACTTCGCCTACATCACAGACAACGCCTTCACAAAGGCTCAGATTCTGGTGATGGAGCAGCTGATTCTGAGGGCCCTCAACTTTGAGCTGGGACGCCCTCTTCCCCTCCACTTCCTGAGACGGGCTTCCAAAGTGTCCAATGTGAGTCGTTGCGTGGATTTGTTTGGGACGCTACTTTTTACTTTAGTCATTTTTCAAATTTGCTAGGTCTGCAGCATTCTAGACAGATGTTCTCCTAAAACCACCTGCAAGAATGTGTACAATGTGTCTTAAGACTTCTCAGTGTGCTTAATGTTGTTTTGTGCCTCAGTCCGATGTAGAGAGACACACGCTGGCCAAGTACCTGATGGAGTTGACGCTCCTTGACTACAACATGGTGCACTATCGGCCCTCTGAGATCGCTGCTGCTTCTCTGGCGCTCTCCCAGCTGCTGCTGGTAGCCCTGCCCTGGGTGAGTGATGGCATTGGAGGGGCATCTACACTTACAATGTTTCATTTTCCTGGTGTTAATTTGTCTGTCTTGTCTCAGTCTCCTCAGCAGCAGCACTACTCCACTTATGACGCCGCCCACCTGAAGCTCATCATGCAGCACATCGTCAAAAACATAGTGATGGTCAACGAAAGGAAGACAAAGTTCCAGGTGAGTTGAGCGACGAAGTATAAGCATTAAAGTTTTGATTTGTAGCAAAAATAAAACCCTTTTTCCTCTGCAGGCTGTGAAGAACAAGTACTCGAGCAGCAAGCTGATGAAGATCAGCCTCATCCCTCAGCTGAACTCGTCCATCGTCAAGACCATGGCGGCCGCTCTGCTCAGCAATCCTTGAGAACTTTTACATCATCAGTGGACGTTTCATTTGCACTTTATTTAAGATTGATCGCTATTACATTACCATTGACTGTTAGCAGGCTCAATGTCGTGTCAAGGCAACATAATAAAGGAGACGGTAGCCGAAGTAATCAAAAAAAGAATTTAATTAATAATTACCACCATGGTTGAACAAAGGAAATATAAAGTAATGACAGACAAGAACACATACTGCACAGACAGGATCAGCCACAGACAAAGGGGAAAGCAGAATACTTATACATGAGGTAATGACGAGACAAGACACACCTGGGTTAATTACAAATGGGTACACCTGGAGGGGAAACGATAAGGACTACAAAACCATAACAGGAAACTACAGCTAGACATGACACCTCACACTAGGAGCGCCTGATCAGGGCACAAACACATAACACCCCCACACCCAACTTTATGTCCATAACCCCAAGGCGAAATGGGGGAATGAACATAAACAGAAGAAGGAAACAAGAAACAATAATACTGTCAGCACAATAAAAAATACGAATTGTACTAACAGCACCGGTATGGACGGCCATAACCCCCACACCACCTCATGGATAAATAGCACCCCCCCCCTGACTACAGCCGTGATAGCGCGTCAGCCAACACATTGTCCTTGCCCTTGACGTGAACCACGTCAACATCAAAGGCCTGCAGGAAAAGGCTCCAGCGCATTAGCCGCTGGTTCGAATTCCGCATCCTGCCTATAAAGACCAACGGGTTGTGGTCGGTGTATATTTTAATCGGTACCTGGGATGAACCGACATACACCTCGAAATGGGAGAGAGCCAAAATCAAGGCCAATGCCTCCTTTTCAATTGTCAAATAGCGCCGCTGGTGTATATTAAACTTTTTAGAAAAATACGACACCGGATGTTCTATACCCCCGTCATCGTCCTGCAGAAGCACCGCACCTGCGCCCAGCTCACTAGCATCCACAGCCAACTTGAAAGGCTTTGTGAACACAGGCGCTGCGAGGACAGGAGCACTGACCAGGATGGACCTTAATTGCTGAAACGCAAAAGTGCACCTAGGCGTCCACTGAAATGGGATCTTCGGGCTCAAGAGATCCGTGAGGGGAGAAGCTACCGCTGAGAAATTCCTTCAAAAACCCCTATAATACCCCGTCATCCCCAGAAAACACCGGAGATCCCGACGTGTAGCAGGCTCTGGAAAGCCAAGTATCGCCTCCACCTTGGAGTGGACAGGGCGGACCTCCCCCGCCCCACTACCTTGCCAAGATAGGTGACGGTCGCCCTGCCAAACTCGCACTTGGCCAGGTTTAGGGTCAAGTTTGCCTGACCAAGCCGGTCAAAAACTTCCCGCAAACTAACCATGTGCCCCTCCCAATCGTCAGAATAGATGACGAGGTCATCGAGGTAGGCCTCACAATTAGCTACGCCTGACAGAACACGATTCACCAGCCTCTGGAAAGTCGCAGGCGCGTTGCGCATACCAAACGGCATTACCGTATATTGCAGGAAACTGTCAGGTGTCACGAACGCAGAAATTAGTTTAGCGCGATCCGTAAGTGGCACCTGCCAGTATCCTTTCAGCAAATCCAGCTTGGTTACATAAGACGCACTCCCCACCCTGTCGACACAGTCCTCCATTCTGGGCAATGGAAAACTATCAGGCCTAGTCACGTTATTTACCCGGCGAAAATCCGTACAAAACCTATCTGTCTTGTCTGACTTATCAACCAATAAGCACGGCGAGCTCCATGGGCTGAAACTGGGCTCAGCGATATTGTTAGTGAGCATGTATTCCACCTCTTTCTGTAACCGCGCCCGCTTATATGGATTCACGCGATACGCGTGCCGTTTAATGGGTAATGCCTCCGCCACATCGATGTCATGTTGTAATACGTTAGTGCGCGAAGGAATGAGACCCAACCAAACCCCTGATATCATCTCGCTGCGTTGTTGATAAATGGCCAAGGTGACCGTCAAGAGTGATCAATGACTCAGTGTTTGTCAACCGTCCCTCCACGACCGCCTCGGACGGAATAATTACGTCATCTTCCAGTTCTCCAACCCCCTCTGAAAAACAAAGACTGTCATTACTCTCATCAACGCTAGATGGGGCCAACATACAAACTGACACCGGCACAGTGGACACACTCGCAGAGGGAACAACAATACTGTCAATAGGATTCACCAGAGGCTCCCTCACATAATATGGCTTAATCATATTAACATGACACAAGCAAGTCTTCCGCCCACGATCCGGTGTCTCGGTCAGGTAGTCCAAATCCCCTACTTTCTCTCTAACCAGGTACGGCCCACTAAACCGTGCTTGTAAGCTGGAGCCTGGGACAGGCAACAACACTAAAACCCTCTCCCCTGGCACAAACGTTCTATCCCGAGCCTTCCTGTCATACCAGCCCTTCATCCTCCCCTGTGTGTCACTCAGATGTGTCCTCGCTAGTTCACATGCCCTCTTCAGCTTCTCCCTAAAGCCACAGACATAGTCTAACAGGTTCTTCGGCTTGCTCTCCCCCAACCACTTCTCCCTCAGCAGCTAACCGAATGCGCAAATACCAGCTCTGCAGGACTGAATCCCAAAGATTCCTGCACCACCTCCCTTGCGTTAAACAACATTAAATGAACCCCTTCATCCCAGTCGTCCTTCGTGACATGACAGAACGCCCGAAGCATTGTTTTTAGCGTGGAGTGGAACCTTTCCAAAGCCCCCTGGGATTGTGGGTGATATGGGCTAGAGAGACTATGCGATATATCCAGCTGCTTTAAAACCTGCGAGAAGATGCGGGATAAAAAATTCTTACCTTGGTCGGACTGTACCACGCGAGGCAAACCAAAAACGGAGAAAAACCTCACCAAGGCCTGTGACACTGTTTTGGCCGTTATCCGTTTCAGTGGAATCGCTTCCGGAAACCGTGTGTTGGCACACATAATGGAACCTGCCTTGGTTCTAGGGAGTGGACCCACACAATCAATGATAACCCTCTCAAAAGGTTCCCCCACTGCCGGGATAGGGTAGAGTGGCGCCGGTGGAATGACCCCGTTAGGTTTACCCACCACCTGACACGTTGAACACCCCCTGCAGTGCTGCACCACATCCCGTTTCGACCCTTGCCAAAAAAATTGACGCAGCACTCTATCATATGTCTTATTGACCCCCAGATGTCCTGCGAGCCTGTGATCGTGAGCCAAACACAGAATATCGTGACGGTATCTAAACGGAACCACAACCTGCGTCACCACATTCCAATCATTCTCCGCTGACGCGTCGAGGCTAGGAGACCATTTACGCAGCAATACCCTGTCCCTCAGGATATAGCAACTTTTAGAAACTTCACTCTCTCCCACTCCCACAGTGTTCGCAAAAAGGCCTGACAGGCTTGGATCTCTACCCTGTTCCGCGATAAGCTCCTCGCGAACAAAAGAAAACCCAGCCGTGCTACTGGCAGACTCACACGAGGAAGTAGAGGGCAGTAAAGGGCTGAGACCGGCTGGAATAGATGGAAGAACAGCATCACCTTCAAGAGGGGCAATTTCAGGAACAAGCTGAGACGATGACCACAAGTCGGGTTGCCCCAGGAGCGCCCCCTCCACCTCAGGCTCCCGTGGTACTGCACCCTGGGGATTATCCATAAGTGGGTCACGACATTCAGGCACCCCGTTAACAGTCGCTATGATGGTATCAAATAGGGATGCTCCGATCGCCAATTTCGGGGCCGATCGCCGGAATCAGTATCGGCTGATACCGATCGCCCATCCGATCGAGTGGGCGGGGCCTAAATGGAAGATTTAAACATCACTTTAAATCTTCCATTTAAAGTGATGTTTAAACTCAGTTAATGGGGCTCATTCACTGGAGCTTCCACAAACAACAATCAACTTAATTATTACATTCAAATGATGTACATTATTCAAGTTAACATTCACTTTGGATAATAATAACACGGGAGAAATGAGCGGAAGCGCTCTCTTTTCCTCTCTCCCTCTCTCTCTCCCCCCTCACTCCCTCTCCTGACAGCCAGTCAGTATCTCATGCAGCTCACTGATCCAGTAATGAGTGACCCGACAGTGAAGAATAAATATATTTATAACTAGTTTAGCTTGTTCCAGAGGTAGATAAAATAGCTAAGTGTGTTAGGTCTAACTCTTGTGTGTTTCGCTCCGCTTACCGGTCCGGCGGGCGGAGCTGCAGGATTTCTGCTTCACACACACGTTGCATTCTGCTATTTTACTGTCTTTTTCAGACACCTTAAAATAATGCCAGACCGGTGAAGCCATTTTGGCGAGCTTGTTTTGCCGCACACAGAGAAAAGTGTCATGTATTTTACGTCATGCGATCGGCTCTCGCGATCGGCATGTTTAGAGAGCACCGATCGATCGGTAAAGAGTGAGTATCGGCCGATATCGATCGGTGACCGATCGATCGGAGCATCCCTAGTATCAAACAAGTCCACGTCATCCTTTTCCTCGGCCAGAGCCTTAATAACCATGGCCCGCGTGACTGCACATGAGGAGAACACCCTCGGATACGCATCCGCCAGGACGTTCACCGCCCCAGACTCTGCTGGCACACAAGTCACATCTGCCTTCACGAGGACCCTACCCCCTGCCAGATCATTCCCGAGGATTAATGATACGCCCTCGACAGGAAAACAATTTTCCACCCCAATTACCACTGGCCCCGACACCAACTCAGATGTAAGATGGATAGTGTGAAGCGGAACTTCCATGACATGCATCCGAAAAGACCTGACAGTCATCCCAGCATCCACCTCTGAACCACTGTCAAAAGGCAGCACATCTCTCCGAATAAATGACTGGGACGCAGCCGTATCCCTTAATATGGTCACAGGAACCTTCACCCCTTCGCCGGACAAGGATACAAACCCCTCACTGATGAACGGTAAGTAAGCTTTCATATCCTCACCCCTTTGGGCATCCCTACTCAGAGATGTGTGTGTGGGTGTCATTACCAACAATATTTGTTTACTGGGACGGGTAAGGGCAAAACAGTTCTCCTTTATGTGGCCTTTTTTACCACAGTGGAAACACTCACGCATTTCTCCCCTCATTCCCCGCTCAACAACCTCGCCCACACTGCCACCACCAGAGGCCACAGGCCTGTCACCCAAGCCCCACCTCGGTCTACTCTCCACCCTGCGCACGGGATAATTAGGTCTGTCAAAGAACACTTTGTGCGTCAACACGAACTCATCCACAAGGCTCGCAGCCACCGAGCACTCAGTCACCTTATGTTCATTAATGTACATCGCCACATTATCGGGCAAACAATAGGACTTAAACTCCTCAAGAAGCACGAGTTCCTGCATCTTAACCAAAGTGTCCACCTTCTCCGACGCGCACCAATGATCAAATAACATTCTCGTAAGCAAACTCCACGTAGGTCTGCACATTGTTCTTTCTAAGAGCGCGAAACCTCTGCCTATACGCCTCCGGCACAAGCTCGTAAGCCCTAAGGATAGCAGCCTTCATCACGGCGTAATCCTGGGTGTTTGGGCAAAGTGACGCGTAAACGTGTTGTGCTTTCCCGGTGAGTGCGCTCTGGAGAAGTAATGTCCACTGGTCATTAGGCCATTTCAGAGTTGTGGCTATATTTTCGAACATAGAAAAATATTTGTCAACATCCTTCTCTGAAAATTGCGGGACCAGACGTAGGTGCCTAGTAGCATCGAACCTAGCTTCAAGATGCACTGCCCGCGCCTCTACCCCAAGCCTTCCAAGCTCAAGCTCATGCACGCGCCCACGTTCTGCCTCCTCCGCTTCCCAAGCGCATAACCGCTCTGCATGTCTCAGCTGCTCGAATTTAAACTCTAGTTCCATCTTCCTCAGCAAAACCTGGTTCTCCGAAACCGGGTCACATGTGACTACCTCCTCCTCCTCAGGTTTGCCCCCAGAGCACTCCATAACCTCCTTGGCGGTCAAAGCCTCCACCAGCGCTAACCGCTGCTGCTGCTTTTTCATGCTCGGGGCAAGCCTGACACCGTAATGCTCTGCTATCCCCGATAATTCCTCCTTAGTGCACAAGCCCAACACGTTGACCGTTGGCCTAGCCACAAAATCACATACCTTCACAGGCATACCTGCCCTAGTACCATCGCACCGGGGGAGGAAGAAACTAAAGAACCAACCCTGCTTCCACCAGCATATACGACCAACCAATTAACATATTAAAAAAAAAAAAAAAACCCGGCTTCACCCTACGCGTCTGTACAGTCTGTTCTTAATAACTCTGGCCACCGCTCCCCTACCGCTATCCACTAAATAGAGAAGAGCACCGGTATGACCTTCTGAAGCATCCACACTCAAAATTATTCGCAAGAGATTAACAAAAAAAACCTAAAGCCCATCCCTTAAACGTTTCCATCCCTCACTATCAGACCCCCTATATCAGAGGTTCTCAATTGTTTTTCAGCCAAGGACCCCTTACAAGATAGAGAATACACCAAGGACCCCCTCATTCTGATTTGTGATTTTGGGCTATAGAAATAAAAATTGACTTGATTTGACATGTATGTCCCTTGGAATAATCTGACGTAGCCTATTTTTTACACTTCTATAGTCTTAGTTATGTGAAACTCTGTGAGTTGGGGGAACATGTCTGTAATGCCATTTTGCACCTGCCTTCTCCAGATCGCTGTTTTGGCACGGAATGCCTGGATTTTGTCGCTTACCTCCAGGAGAGAGGCATATCTGCCTTGAACGGACAAACTGAGATTGTTCAATAAGTTGAACACATCTGCGAGGTAGGCGAGCTGTGCGATCCATTCGGGGTCCGAGAAGAGTGCTGCAGTGGTTGGCTTGTCATTCTGGATGAACTCACACAGCTCTGAGCGCAGTTCCTACACCCGCTGTAGCACTTTTCCACGGGAGAGCCAACGCACCTCTGAATGGAACAGCAGGGTGTCCTGTCCTGCGCCCATCTCCCTGCAGAGCTGGCCGAATAAACGGGACTGTGGCTTACACTTGATGTGGTTGACCACAGATACCACCGTGCTGAGAACGGACTGTAGCTCAGGACTCAACGATTTTGACGCCAGAGCCTGCCTGTGCAGCATGCAGTGGGTAGCTATCATCATTGGATTGCGCTCCTTGGCACGAGCAACCACCCCACTATTGCGTCCGGTCATGGCAGCTGCCCCATCCGTGCAAATCGCAATGCAATTCTCCCAACTCACATTGCCAGTCTCCATGAACATATCTATAACATTGAAAATCTCTTCACCTGTTGCTCGCCCCGTCAACTCTTGACAAAATAAAAAATCTTCCTGAATCCTTCCTTCCCACGGGTAGCGAACCAGCGCGATGAGCTGCGCAGAGCCGGACACATCAGTGGACTCATCCAATTGAACCGCGAATTTAGACCCTCTCAGTCTTTCCAGCAGTTGTGATTTGATATCAGCAGAAATGTCCTCAATTCGTCGTCTGATGGTGTCATTTGACAGAGGTACACTTCTCAATTTGGCAGCCGCATCTTTCCCCACCATCACCTCACACAGATCCACCGCAGCAGGGAGCAGTAGTTCCTCCGCTATTGTGTGGGGCTTTCGCGCCTTACGTTACGTCCACACAGCAGCTTTTCAAAAATCTTGAAAAGCTTGAAGCTGGGCGTGTCTGAAAGCTTGGGGATTTTTTGTGAGCAACGCGACCAACAACCAATCACATGAATCTCCCGCCCCCGACATACAAAGCAAAAAACCCCGGGATTTTATGCGAGCAATATATATATATATAAACTCCCCAAACAGGCGAAAACCTACCAGTTTCACCCACTGTCTCTGCCACCTCCCTCCATGCCTGGTTCCTCCGGTTTGTATCCCGTTAATAGTTCTGGTCGTAAAGAACCGGGTGATTTGCTACCGTAATTTCTCGTTTGGAATATGAGGAAATTAACTGCGGTCTGGTTCTCCCTGCTTACACGCGGTTTGATTGGCTAGCGCTTCTACTGTCAGATTTGCATAAACGTGATTTGATTGGCTGACGCTTCAAGCTCAGCTTCAAAAGTTGAACATTGCTCAACTTTTGAATCCTGGAAATCCTGGAAATCTTCGCTTCGCTCCCCCACAATGCAGTTCGGCGAAAAGCGAGGCAAAGTGACGTCATCCCCATTCAAAGTCAATGGACAGAGAAGCGTTGGAAGATTCGTCTAAAGCTGCTGTGTGGACGTACCGTAAAGCTGCTGTGTTATGTTGGATATAACAGTATTTACTTTTGTTTTAAACTAAAGAGGTTTTAAATGGCTGAGGTTGTATTTTCATTGTTGTACTTTCTTCATAATGACAGCTGGCTGATATATGGATTTGTTAATCTATCAGGTTTTCGTTTTGTAACTAATATTTCTGTATGAACGTGTTTGAGTGAATCCCCACTAACATTTATATTTATTTGCAACCATTTCAAAATTATTAAACCTTTAAATGAAAATAAAATCTATTTTAAAACAATGGAAAATGCAAACTTTTATTTTTTTTAACCAGTTTATTTACTAAAATAGGTTCTGCAGTGTGTGTGAGAAGCTGGCAGGTTTCATATTGACTTAAGGAGTCCCGTGGGCAGGACTCGGGTCAGGTGTTCAGGTGAAGCGGACTCTGCGCATGGAGCCCACGGTGCTGTTCTGGCTGCCCCAGTCGGAGAAGTTGTTGTAGTCGCGCTTCTCCAGGATGTAGTGAGGCCCTCTGTAGTTGGGCTCCTGATAGCACACCCAACTGCAAACAGAAGGGTTAGTCATTTAAAAACACGTTTATTTTATTTTGAATGCATCTACTCAAAACAAAAAACACGTTTATTTTATTTTGAATGCATCTACTCAAAACATTGCGTGTAATGTCATCTAGAATTACTGCTTCTGATTTTCTGTCATTAGTTATTGACCCAAGCTAGCTTTAAAATCTAATTGAAAGCTTCAAACAGGAGCAGCTGTTGACATTAAAGGGGCGATTCACTCTAAATAAAAAAATGCATATTTCGCTTGCCACAATTGCTATTGATCTAGATGTGTTGAGTTTAGGAGGTATACACCTTTATCTTGGATATTGGAACTAGAGGGCACTGGATTTATGCAACAACAAAAAAATGGGGAAATTCACAGAAATCCTGAGGATTCCGACCTTGACTTGAGTAAGGAACTATCTTCTTTATGCCAAACTATGGCCACTGTCTGTATTATAGCACATAGACCCCTGCCCATTCACTGTGGGGTGTAGTTTGTTTGAAAGAAAAATAGTTGCTAAATTAAACCGCTGATAACAAGGTCTGTGGGTTAACTTGAGTAACCAGGTCATGATTTTTGGGCACCACAAGCCAAGTGCCATCTTCTATAATTAACGCATACCAAAAGAATATCACACTGCCATTGACTTCAATACATAATTTTTCCGAAATAAGGTTCCATGGAGGTCCACCGGAAGGGAGGGACTTCACCACTCTATTGACTGTTTAGTTTAAAAAAATACTCAAAATAGTGAGGAAGGCTGTCACATTTATCCAGAGTCCAGAGTTACCACTTGCACTGAAATGAGTTCTGTGCATGCTCTGTGCTTGTTTGGTTCGCAAGTTGAACTAACTTTGAACCAGTTTGCTTCCCACTGACCAGAGCCCAGTAAGCTACGAAATAATGTCACCGTTTACGTTGCTGAGTCTTTCAACAACTCCAGCTTGTGGGAACATACATTCAATGTTCTTACTGATGATGTCTACATTTCATACATATTTTATATATAGTGCTCACATCATGGCTGCAGGATAACAATTACCAATTACAGTTTTACGAAAAAGATTGTTACATTTAGTTGACTATTCTTTGAGTGGCATTAGTACTTATACTTAATTCACTACTGATTATTTATGGTGGAATGTCACTGTGAGAAAATAGGGACAAGCCATTTCTATCTTTGCCTACATGAAACAAACGTTGAAAATATTCCTCTCCACACTCTATGTTTCCATAGTTACACACTAACACTCTCCAACTGTTACTGTGTTAGTGTGAATGTAAAACATGGACAGAAATGGCACTTAAGTTGATTGCTACTGTTAACCACAGACAATGGTCAGTTATGTCCTTAGTTATGATGACCTCAGAAGCAATGCAGACAAGAGCAAGCTCTCAGTTTTAGTATTACTTGACTTAAGCGCTGCTTTTGATACAGTATTATACAATTATTTTAAGTAGACTGCACCATCTTGTTGGCATTTCTGGTATGGTTTTTAATTGGCTTACATCTTACCTAACTGATAGACAGTTTTCTATACACATGAATGAATGGTCATCTAAAAAATATCCACGGAATTGTGGTGCTCCCCAAGGCTCGGTTTTAGGTCCTACATTCTTTTATACATGTTTCCACTTGGAAATGTCATCAGGAAGGCATAGCCTACCTACATGATGACTCAGGATTTTCCTTAGCTCAACCAGGACCAAACTGAGCTCTTCATTATTTTATATACTTTTTCAGCCAGTTCCGGACCTATACTGTCGCTTTTTCCCCTTGTTTTGCCAGGTATGGAGAGAATGTGTTTTTTCCCTTTTTCGGTGAGGTATGGATCTGTTGTGTTTTTTTACTTTTACAGCAAGGTCCAGAAAAGTCTTTCTTTTCCCTTTTCCGACAAGTCTGGATCATAGACTGTATATATAAAGGTCTGGATGTGTCACTTCTTTTGCCCAGTTGTTTATTTCCACCATTTTTACACTGTCTGTCCTGATCTTTTCCCGATATTTTGACCGGGTCTGGATCTGTCGTTTTTTGCATCCGTCCAACAGGACAGAACCTTCCCTTTTTTCTTTTTTTTTAAACATCTGAAATAAAACTCCGGCCAGGAGTGTCAAAAAGTGAAGGAAAAAAGCATGTATTTCTTCTTTTCATCTTTAATGAAGACTTTTCCAAGAAATTAAATGTAGTTTTTATCAGTAAAAATCGGTTTGCTTTACAAACAGCGCCATCCTTCGGAAAAAAGATTCATAACAGAAACATTGTGCAACTGAACCAAAAATGGCTCTAATCACTTTTATACTTTTACTCCACTTCCCTTATTTTACAATGTTTTTACATTTGCAGTTTTCGATTATTAGTACATAATACCAATCAAATAAACAATTGATGATGTATTGTTACAGATTAACCTACCAAGCAGTATAATTACTCAGACGTAGCTCCACATTTCAGCAAAATGAATTTGATGCACATATTTATTCAACAATAAATATAAGAAAGTTATATAATATAAAGGCCATTCTAAATACTGATGTGCTTAAGTTTTTGGACCCTAAGTATAGTTTAATAATGCTTTTGTTCTTTTATAAAAGTAAACATTTGAATGCAGCAGGACTTGTAACAAAGTATTTATTTACTGTTAAAGTAAAATATCCACCATTGCCGCTCAGATAATGAAGGCTTCATCTTCATCTAAGTAATTAATTTTGTTAAACTCTGTTGGAAGTTTGAAACATTTCAGCAGGATTGAGGCAGAAGACTTGATCTCCACAGTGTCATCCCTCCTCTGCTAACAGCGACCTGAAGTTCTTCAGCTCTCTGATGCTTGTAGAAAGCCTGCAGGACATTTGTGTTACACAAAGAATAGACATTTAAATTTGGTTGCATATATTCTCACTTCAATTGACTCAAGTTTACTCTGAGGATTACATGTGAAAATGTAATGCGACAACCTTCCAAAGGTGTTGAGCAGGGAGACGACCTCTTGTCGACTGAGCTGGAAGCTGGGTCGCTGGACGTTGGACGTGGGAAGCTTGCCGCTCAGAAAACAAATTCTTAGAGATGTTCCTAATCCCTGAGTCTGATTACGGGAGTGAGACAAGGGAGCAAATCAGAATAAAATACTTAAAATGGTTTGACAGCATCTTTTACCTTTTGCCCTCACATTATACTGAACATCATTTATACAACTAATGTATAACCGGCCTGCAGTTTCCCCCACAGGCGACACTTGAAGCAGCCCACACAGTCCATGATCCTGGAGATGTTGAGGAAGGCCAGTCGGATGTCCTCCTGAAGGTCACACAATTGATCACTTTGAAGGCCAAATGGATGTTTAACTAAAGTTAGAAAAAGGGATTTTCGGGCAACTGGGACCCTTATCTAAAAAGTTAGTTCCAACTAAGTTAGTTCTAACATAGTAAAAGTTAGATCTCGACAACAAAAGCTACGAACAACAGGGGGGACCCTTATTTAAAAGGTTAGTTCTGCACAAAAGGGGGGACCCTTTTCTAAATGCATAGGGTTGGCATAAAGTGTCCGACAGATTACTTCAATTAAGTGTTAACAAGCTACAATTATAGCTCAATAATAATAGTAACATTCATTTTTTTCACTTTGTCTGATTATATATTTATTTATATATGAAAAACACAGTAAGGGGAAATTAAAAGAAATATTGCAAAACAAACTAGTATGGAGTCCGCCCTAATGTCCAAACTCACTTTTTCTTTTAAAAGGGTGCCCCCTGTTGTCCAAAAATTAATATTGCTCACGTTTACTAAAAGATTCCCCCTGTCATTGAAATGCTATGTAAATGTAACCATAGCTACCTCACTCACTATATACTAAACAAGCATGTGGAAGGAAATAAACAGTCACACCTTTGATACTGACCAAATTGGAAGTCGACCTGATTAAATCTATAGTTTGGCAAAGTATAAAGCTTGAAAATAGCCAAAAATACTACTTTAAGAAGCAGTAATAGTTGCAGTGGACCTGCAGGTTTCTGTGAGTATGTTCCAGATATATGGATCATAATAACTGAACGCTGCTTCTTCATGTTTAGTTCCGACTCTGGGGACAGAAAGCTGACCCGTCCCAGATGTTGTGCGTGGAATCGTTCACATGCTGAGTCAGTCCATAGTTAAAGTCAATACACACTATAGACAGCAGTTCAGTAAAGTCATCAAAAAAGCTTGCACAGTATTTGGGTGGTCTATAGATATTTAGGAACAGAGCTCGAGAGGAGCATTTCAGCTGAAGGGCCACATATTCAAAAGAAGCAAAGTTCTCATAAGATGTCTTCCTGCATTGAAGGGAGTCATTCTAAATAATATCAACTCCACCCCCTTTCTTATGTATTCATGCCTGACTAAAAGACTAAAGTTGGGAGGTGTTGATTCGATAAGAACAGCTGCACTGTTATTTTGTTCAATCCAAGTTTCAGTTAAAAACATAAAGTCGAGATTGTGCTCAGTGATAAAATCATTGATTAAAATAGTCTTTCCTGCCAAAGACCTGACATTTAATAAAGCTAGGTTAAGTTGAGAGAATTGAAGTGTCATTGGACATCATTATAAGTTGCTCGCACCAGTACTTGCCAATTAAAAAAAAATGAACTTAACTTAACTTTAAGTAAAGACGACTTACCAAGTAGAGACAAATAACTACTCTTTCACTGTTTAATTTAGTCTTTAATTAAATGTATCTCTCCTTAGTTTACTTAAGTTAGGTTTAGCTTACTGTCTGGTATTTAAAAAAGGATTATCTTACCAAACATGAAGAAAGAAGTTGGATGTGCTTTTAGTGAAATGTAAACAACACACCTTTAAATAAACAATGAAAAAATATTTATATAAAGCTCTTTCTACGTAAAATATGTAGAAACGATATATATATTCCAGAGACACAGGCACAGATCTGGAGTCAGTGCTTAGACTGACCGGGCCAGCTGCAGGATGTGCAGCAGCAGCAGCTCCTTGTGTCTGCGGTCCTCTTCCGGCCTGCCAGTGAACAGCCTGAAGGACGGCTGCTGGAAGAAGGGCAGAGCTTTGGCCAGCGCTCGCAGCTCGATCAGGAACAGGAAGTAGAGGTTGCGGAGCCTCTTAGGGCCCTCGCCGTATGTCAGCTCCGAATCAAAGCGCTGCCTGAAATCCGACACGTTGTGACCCCACTTCTTCTGAAACCAGCTGTCTGAAGGAAGGAAGAATCAGAGAGAGGTGGTTAGGATTCACGGCTGGGGAAATACTGTAGCTCTTAACTGCATCGTTATTTATATTTATCAAGATCATTCTGTCATTCTCAAAGAAATAACAGTATAAAATACATACACTCTTTCTGTCTTCCTGTGCTGCACTTGACTTAGGAGGACAATGAATGACTGAGTGAATCAGTGAGGGTTTGTGAAAGTGCTAATGTGTCTCACCTTCTAAGAGGTATCTGGCACTCAGGTGTATGTTGATGCTGGAATGGAGGCCGGAGATGAGCCGGTAGAAAGCCCTCTTCTCTACACACTGACCTGAGGGACACAAACACAGAGTTGACTAATAGAAATGGACAAAAAAACCTCTTTTCTCTTTTCAGGTGAAATGTCAGCTCACCTTCCAGCCAGCTGTAGAAAGTATTTGCTGTAAATAGAGAAACAAAATGTTGTTGTCATACACAAGTGAAGTAAAAGGTTGGTTTGAATTTAGAGTTAGGAGCTCTTACATTCACTTCCTGGGCTGCTATGGAAGAGGCTGGAAAGGACCGGTCGCTTGATCGTATACGGCCTGTGAGAAAAAGTAAAGGGAGAAAACTATGAACTCTAGTATTTAAGAAGTAGTACACGCACAAAGTATGGTGAGTTATGCTGTTTTTGATCACATTCAAACTTGCTATTTAGCCATGCTATAGCTGTGGCGGAAGTATTCAGATTGTTTACTTCAGTAAAAGTACCAACACTGCACTCAATGCAAATACGATTCAAAACCTTCTTATGTGAAAGTATGCATTATCAGCAATATTTACTTGAGTAGGATAAGTAAAAGTATTCATTGTGCAGGAAAATGTTCCTTGTCATTCATTTACTATTATTCATGCTTATCAGACTGCAGGTAGTATTCTCCTGTTGTAGATGTTTAAGGGTAGGCTTATTTTATATCACTTATTTACTGAAGGGGATTTCATCTTCATAAATGCCTCATATCTTTGTGGCTTGGTTGCTGTCATGTCGGAATCATGCATCTCTTAAAAGTCAACTTTTCATTTATTTCAACTGCTTGACAGCCCTGTTTTCAGTTTTGTAACGCTGCAGTTTCCAGCTGACCCAAAAGGGGTTTAAACAGTTTACTTAGCTGAAGAAATAGAACAAATCTTTTCAGCACATACAGTAAAGGAACAATTCGTCCTTCGGTTTATCTTAAACAATAGGAATCAACACATCGGAAGATCTGTTTTTGTTCTATAGTGTGAGTGTTTACTTGAAACAGTTCTCCTCATAGATGCTGTTCCAGATCTGCCAGGCCTCCGGTCCTCTGTAGCCTGTGAAGCGCTCAGGGTTCAGCAGCAGGTCCACATACTGAGAGTCTGGAGACTCCTCGTCTGGAGAAGAACAACACACAGTCTGCTGTTAATCACTATGACTACCTCTCTTTATCAAGTGTGTACCAACAGTAGACAGCTAAAGTCAATGGTGTTGGAGGATTTTCACACTAGGAGACCCTATGTAGCGCTATCATGACCCAGGAAGGTTGGGCGTTGAGAAATGTACTGTATATATAAATAATTTGTGTTTCACATTTCCTACTAATTATACATTTGTTGGAGTTATATATGCTTATAATTCCTTATGGTAGGTTTTAAAAACTGTTCTTCTCTAAGCTCAATTTCTCATTCACATTCATAAGTAATCATTCCATTTATATTTCAAAAAGTATGTATTTCATCATCATTATGTTTCCTATGGAAAAGTTTTTTTTAAAGTATGCATTTTTTTATCAGATTTCTCATTAATGATCTACTTTCTACATTTATATTTTCAAGTATTTACATTATTTTAGTTAGTTTTACCTTAATATTCCCTAAATTGTTTTTATTTTGTATCTTACCAGAACCATTTCGTTTTTTGATCCTAATTAAAAGACACAAGGTGGAGGAATCTTCTGTTTATAAACCTGAAAGGCAAATGCCAAATCAGCAGTTGTGTGTTTTTCATTTGTGGTTTGCTATACTATGGGATCTTGTGTTTAGTGTACTCAATCAAAGACAAGAATTGATTGTGTTTCAGTTTTTGTTAGTTCATTCAGTCGTTTGCTCAGCGGACGGGTTGAAAACATACCATCGACAACGCAGAAGCGCTCTGCCTCGTCGTCGTGTTTGCTCCAGTTTAGCAGAGCTTCTCTGGTCTCCTTACTGGAGGTGAAAACAGACAAGTATGTCGGTTCAACTTTCTATTATATTATATTACAGAAATATTTCATATGAGCCTGCACTTTTAAAGTATTATTGTGTGTATCGTTAATGTTTGCCCGGTAATCTGATATTATCTCTACTCACCTTAAAGAAATATCTACAGCTCCGAGGTTCTCCGCCTGCTCACACTTTACCGGCTGCTCCTTTTCTTCTGCTGAATATTTGAAAACAAAAACAATAGATGGTATTACATTTTTAAAAGTATGTTATAATTAAATGTGTTTAAGTGTACTGTTTGGGTAGGATGCAGCAATTTTCTTAATCCAAGAAGTAACCATAATTAGTTACTGATTTTAATAAGCAAATTAAATTCATAAAAATGTGTTTTTTCTTCATATCCCAAATAAATGTTAAAAGACCTCAAGATATATAGCAATTATTACAGCCCAGTTAGTAAGTAATTATAATACCAACATTATTATGTTATAATGCAACATCTTTGAACAAATGCATTCATTTTGATAGTAACACCAGTATTTGGTGTTATTATTCCAAAATGTCTTAAAATACCCTCCAAAGTAGTTATTCTTTAAATTCTATAAATCAGTTTCACGATTTGGAAATGTAGGGGTGCTAATGTGCACTATAGAGAAATGTTTTTCATCAAATATGTTTAATGATGATCTTTTTCAAAAAGGTTTTTACTGTGGGCTGCTCTGCTGACGGAGACAAAGCTGGTCCTGACTGACTCACCTTGTTGTGTGATCTGATCCCCTCTGGCACTGCGTTCTGTGGACACACACACATGTTAGTGAATCTGATGTAAACACAGGTGAGTGTTTTGTTTACAGCAGGTAGGAGTGATGAGGGTGGGACTCACAGGAGAGCAGGGCTTCACAGCGCAATCCTTCAGACCACAGTGACTGCTGGACGACCAGAACGGACACGCCTTGTTCAGGTTCACCTGCAGTGTCCCAGGACGAAGCAACACACAGGTTAATCTGTGTACTGTATGTGTGTGTGATCGTGGGCATGTGTGTGTGTATGTGTGTATGTGTGTGTGTGTGTGTGTGTGTGTGTGTGTGTGTGTGTGTGTGTGTGTGTGTGTGTGTGTGTGTGTGTGTGTGTGTGTGTGTGTGTGTGTGTGTGTGTGTGTGTGTGTGTGTGTCAGGTCGCCTTACCTTGTAGAACCTGTAATAGTCGGACTCCAGAAGAGTTTGAAGTTTGGAGAAGAGCTGGTTGTTGTTAAAGCCGTCGATAGTCGTCCAGATCTCCTGTGAGCTTCGTTGGATGAAAACAAAAACCAAACTAAGTTTTCTTTATTTTGTTTCTTGCTGCTTACAGTAAGATTTGTTTTACTAAGCTTTTTTTTTAAATCATGTCTCCACCTCAATGCTCAGCATACAGCTGCTACTGAGATCTTCTACTTGAATAATAGCAGCACCGCAATACCAATGAATGACTCATTTTCAAATCATATACTTGTGGCAGCTGGAAAATCTGACACAATACAATGATTAACAAATGCATTTCTTATTACACTGAAAACACGGAAACGTTGACTTAAATGTTTTATGTATACAAATTTCACATAATTGTATAAGGTTAATTGAAAGCAAAAATATTAAGTTGAACCTGATCATTTTTATTTAAACATAATATTATTGCTTTCAAGGAAACCAAATATAGTTATGTGAAATGTGTTGACATGATCACTTTAATTAAATCAACCTTTCAGTTTTTTCAGTGTATAATCCATAAATATAATTAAATGTATTATCCCGAGAAAATACCCTTTGTGCCTAGTGAGTTTTTTTGTTTTGGTTATTAAGTATTGTTTGATGCATTGCTTACACTTTTGTCCTTTTGGATAAGTAATGAATGCAGGGTTTCACTTGTAACAGAGTATTTCTACACTGTGGTATTACTACTATTACTTTAGTAAAATATCGTAGTACTTCTTCCACTTCTGTTGAAGAGTGTAAAATAACATTAGGCTACTTGTATCTCCATGCAGGATACTCTGTGTGACAGCTCTCACCTGACAGAAGCACCTGCTGTCTGCACATCCGGACACCTGGAGGAGGAGCACGAGGACCACCAGCTTCATGACGACCTCCGCCTCAATCAACACCACCCTGTCTGTCTGTGTGTGGAAAGCTGCACTTCTGTAGTTTAACTGGAGACCCTGGGAGGAGGAGGAGGAGGAGGAGGAGGAGGAGGAGGAGGAGGAGGAGGCGGCGATCTGATGTCAAGTGTTTGCTTCCTGGTATTTCTTCATCTCCTCCCCGCTATGTTATTCCCACAGTGTGATCGCATTTAGACACATGTTGCACACAAATCGTCTCTAGGCTCTTTTATTTTTAAACTGGAAATGAATATTCTTCCTGTTCGCTCACAAAACAATCCGACTGAAACCTTATATGTCCAAAAATAAATAGCCCGCTTTTTCCATTTACTATATTACACTTTAATATAATACGCACCCGTGCGTATTGCTATGTAGGCCTATAGCAAAAAACACAGCCACAAATATATTCTTAATTTGATAATATACAATTGTTTAGAACAATTGAAACCTATTTTCCAAGCTGATCTATGACATTATATCAAGGCAGGATGTGATTTAATTTATAAAATAAGAAAAATAAATACAAAGTTAACACACGTGCTAATAACTTAACTTAATACCGTTTTTTCCTGTGTTTTTAATGGGCTTTTTTGTGTTTACGTGCAGTTTAGTTTAAAATTGGTGACGTCTCTAAATTGTAATACCACACTCCAACCACACGGTGGAGGAATATGTTGCATTGCTGTATGAAACAACCCAAAAATAAATACAGCTGTACTATTAATCAAAAAACCGCATATAGCCTACGTGTATATATATACAATGAATACTTTCTTACCTAAAGACAATTGTGCCCATGTTGCATGTGCCCTATTACATAATAGCCTACTTTCACATAAATACGATTTGATTGTTATCTGTATTGAACTGTGGTGGAAGAAGTATCTTCACACCTTTGACTTAGGTACAAATAGCAAAACAATGTAATAAAAATAAACTCTGTTTCAAGTAAAAGTAATGCAAAATGCTATATGTATACTTAAAGTATTCTCTCTCTCTCTCTCTCTCTCTCTCTCTCTCTCTGTGCTGCCAAGCCCCTGACGTAATGCTCCGCTGTTAATGATTAGCATGTGGAAACGAGCAGCGCGAGCCTCCCTGCATCAAAGCTGCCAAAACGCAGACGGAAGTTGACTGATCCTGCCTTCAAAATAATTTCCCGTCCCAATTTACAAACACCAGAAAAGTTAGTTTAAGATCAAGTGCGTTAGTGCAAGAAGTTCCTAGATTTTATGCAACTTTAGAAATATTTGATACAAATAATAGTCCTGCTTTCAAAATGTTATTTATATCAAGGTACACAAATAGTAAAGCTTACTGTTGACCACAACATATTACTAGACCGACTAGAAAACTGGGTGTGACTTTCGGAAACAGTTCTAAATCAATCAATCAATCAATCAATCAATCAATCAATCAATCAATCAATCAATCAATCAATCAATCAATCAATCAATCAATCAATGTTTATTTATATAGCCCAATATCCAAAATGTTACATTTGTCTCAGTGGACTTCACAGTTTGTACAAAATATCAGTATGACAATACGACACCCTCTGTCCTTAGACCCTCACATCGTACAAGGAAAAACTTCCGAAGAAAACCCACAGTTTAAAGGGAAAAATGGGAGAAACCTCAGGGAGAGCAACAGAGGAGGGATCCCTCTCCCAGGACGGACAGACGTGCAATAGATGCCGTGTGTAAATTGAAAAGATAATACATTTGCAACATAGGTAGTCCAAATGTTTGGAAATGCATGTGTGTGTATTGTGTAATAGGAAGATGAATCCACGAGGATATCCATCCAGGACCTATGATCCAGGACCACAGCCACGACTCAAGATCCAGGGCTCGCGATCCAGGACACAGGACCGCAGGATCATCCATGACTCTGGATCCCAGCGTATATAGACACCAAAAAGAAAGACATTTGGGGAAGCTGGGTTAATCGGAACATGAGAGTACAGACAGAGAGAAGGAAGAAGTAAGATGTCCCCCGACAAACTAAGCCTATATCAGCAAAACTAGGGGCTGAATCTAATCAGCCCTAACTATAACCTCCTGATCCCACCAGAAGCGTGAGCGCCGCGCTGCGCCGCGCTGCGCCGCGCTGCGCTGCGACCTCCTCCTGCGTCATAACCCACCAGGCGCGTTTAAAAACGTTGCGGAAGCGGAGCGTCGTGTGTGCAGCCTCGCAGTTGTTATTATATTTCCTGGACATTTGTACTTCTACAAGTAGTAGGCTATGTAGTTAAATGGTTTATGTTTGTGTCTGTTTAAATCGTGTTTATTGTTGTTATTTCCTATTTTGTTGTGTTGTAGACTACAGACACAGTTAATAATAATTGTAATATTCCAGTTATAAACGACATGAATCAAAGATGTGTTGCTGTATTTTAGTGGTAAAAAAATATGCATTCATCATCATAATTATATATAATTTACAGTGCCTGTAAACCAGAGGAGAACGCTGGCATGTATTCTCCTACTTGAAATACCTTCCTTTATCAAAAAGGAAGGTCTTAAGCGCACTCTTAAAAACGGATAGGGTGTCTGCCGCCCGAACACAAACTGGAAGCTGATTCCACAAATGTGGAGCTTGATAAGAAAAGGCTCTGGCTCCCATTGTACTTTTAGAGACTCTAGGAACAACCAACAACCCTGCATTCTTGGAACGCAATGCCCTAGTAGGACAGTAGGGTATAATGAGTTCTTTAAGGTAAGATGGCGCCTGCCCATTAAGGGCTTTGTAGGCGAGAAGAAGAATTTTAAATTCTATCCTGTGTTCTATAGGGAGCCAGTGTAAGGTAGCCAGAACAGGAGTAATGTGGTCCCTTTTCCTAACTCTAGTTAGTACACGAGCTGCAGCATTTTGAATCAGCTGAAGCGACTTGACTGACTTCTTGGTACACCCTGATAATAAAGAGTTTCAATAATCCAGCCTTGAAGTAACAAATGCATGGACTAGTTTCTCTGCATCGTTTTGAGGCAAGATATGCCTGATTTTTGCAATGTTACGTAGATGAAAGTAGGCGGTCCTTGAAATTGATTTTATGTGGGCGTTAAAGGATAAATCCTGATCAAATATAACACCAAGATTCCTTACAGTCTCACTGGAGGCCAAATTAATGCCATCCATAGTTAGTATATCTTTAGATAATTTGTTTCGTAGATTCTTCGGGCCAAGTACGATAACTTCAGTTTTGGTCGTGTTTAACATCAAAAAGTTTAAGGTCATCCACGTTTTTAAGTCCTTGAGGCAGTCTTGAATTTTATTTAGATGATTAATTTCATCAGGCTTGATTGATAAATATAGTTGAGTATCATCCGCATAACAATGACAATTTACAGAATGATTCCTTATAATATTGCCTAACGGAAGCATATATAATGTGAACAAAATAGGTCCGAGCACTGAGCCCTGTGGCACTACATGGCTAACTTTGGTTTGCGTGGAAGATTCATCATTGACACGTACAAACTGAGAGCGTTCAGATAGATAGGACCTAAACCAGCCTAAAGCAGTTCCCTGTATGCCAACTAAGTGCTCTAGTCTTTGCAATAAGATATCATGATCGATAGTATCAAATGCAGCACTGAGATCGAGCAAAACAAGAATAGAGACAAGTCCCTTGTCAGAGGCTATTAGAATGTCATTTGTGACTTTAACCAGAGCTGTCTCTGTGCTATGATGTGTTCTAAAGCCAGACTGAAAATCTTCAAATAAATCATTGTTTTTTAAGTAATCACACAACTGTTTTGCGACCGCTTTCTCAAGACTTTTTGAGAGGAACGGAAGATTAGAAATAGGTCTATAATTGGCTGGATCGAGTTTGTGCTTTTTAAGAAGCGGTTTTATCACTGCTACTTTGAATGATTGTGGAACATAGCCAGATAATAAAGACATATTTATAATATTTAATAAAGAAGTGCTAATTAATGGAAAAACTTCCTTCAACAGCTTAGTTGGAATTGGGTCTAACATACACGTTGATGGTTTAGAAGAGAGAATCATTGAATTTAATTGTTCAAGGTTTATGGATGAAAAGCATTCTAGTTTACTATCCAGTGTAATACCAGAACTCACGCTTCCGGGAGCCGTTGATAACACTATACTGGTCAAAGGCAAGAGGTCACTAATTTTGTTTCTAAGAGTAACACATAAAATAATTACTACTGAGTGCTATGGGAATAGAAGGCTCAATCGAGCTATGGCTCTCTGTCAGCCTGGCTGAAAAGAAATCTTGCATTATTCTTATTCTCATCTAAATTGGTTTGAATCCTACTTAAAAGGACAGAAAAAACTTTGTTTCTATAGGTAAATACTAGGGCTGTCAAGTTAACGCGTTAATAACGCATTAACGCAAAAAAAAATTAACGCCACTAATTATTTTAACGCGATTAACGCATGTGTATTTTTTTTCCTCGGCCGCCCCTTAGTTTCAGAGTTCGAGTTTAAAATACCATCTACAAGCTGATGCTGACAGCACCTCTCCTGCCGTCCGCTTGTGGCATACCACACTTCCACGCTCACCGGCAGGCCCTGACTGGCCATTGGGAGGACCGGGAGGGTGTGTGTATGTCTGGCGCGAGCGAGAGTGAGACCTTACGTGTATTGTTGTTGTTAGCATCTGGTGCTAGCTAGCTGCGCTAACGGATATAAGGAGCTGTTTCAATGAAAACAGAGGAGCGACATTTCGCTGACAACTGCGCCGAGCACTTGACTTTATGCAGGAAGCCAGACAGTGGGACATTGTACGAAAAGTCAGCACACTCAGCACGGATAGTGCGCGCAACATGATTGCAGCATCCAGGCAGCTCCCGTTCGAGCATATGCCTCCATCGCACGCACACACGCACGCACGCACGCACGCACGCACGCACGCACGCACACACACACACACACACACACACACACACACACACACACACACACACACACACACACACACACTTTGTATTGTATTATTGAATGAGAGAGGTTCCAGGTTGAATTGAGGCGAATATTTGTAATGTTCAGAGGTTGTTGTGTTTAATATTCATGAGAATATTTGTCATTGTTCAAATGATAATAAACATTTGCATAAAGCATATTTGTCCACTCATATGTTGATAAGATTATTAAAAACTTGAAAAATATTCCTCTAAGGTACATTTAGACAGATCAAAAATGTGCGATTAATTTGCGATTAAAACAGTTACTAAATCAGCCTACTATCACCTAAAGAACATATCTAGGATTAAAAGACTAATGTCACAGCAGGATTTGGAAAACTTGTCCATGCTTTTATCTTCAGTAGACTGGACTACTGTAATGCAGTGGCGGTTCTAGACCAATTTGATTGGGGGGGGCCACTGGGGGGCCAGTTATTTTCTGAGGGGGGCACCATAAATGCAAGACGAAAAAGAGAACTAGACAGTATGAAGTAATTGCGCATAAGAAAACAATGCAATACAGTTATTGGTATTTGTTTCAGTACACTTATTTATTTCAGATATATCTTATAGTTATTACTGTTAGCTTCAGCTTAAGTTACAGTGCAATGTTTGCACTAACACCATATTTATATAAAAATAAAGGCAATGAACAGTTACATCTCTACTTTACATAAGGGTGTCTGCACAATCTCACATTACAGCAACAAAATCCTGCGGTTTTTGTCAAACCGAGTACCAGAAAATATACATTTAAAAAAAACAAAACGTTTCATTGTTAGGGGAGCCACGGGGGGGTCAGAGGTCAGTGTTAGGGGGGCACTGCCCCCCCCCCCCTGGCCCCCCTAGAACCGCCCCTGCTGTAATGGTGTCTTTACAGGTTTCACTAAAAAAAAATATTAGAAAGCTGCAGCTAATTCAGAACGCTGCTGCTCGAGTCCTCACTAACACTAAGAAAGTGGATCACATCACTCCTGTTCTGAAGTACTTACACTGGCTTCCTGTGTGTCAAAGAATAGATTTCAAAATACTGCTGCTGGTATAAAGCACTGAATGGTTTAGGCCCAAAATACATTTCTGACCTTTTGCTAAATTATGAACCATCCAGATCTCTCAGGTATTCAGGGACTGGTCAGCTTTCTGTCCCCAGAGTCAGAACTAAACATGGTAAAGCAACATTTAGTTATTATGCTATTGTGATCCTAGATAACAACCTGTCCTTCACTGCAAACATTGCTGCTACAACCCGTTGCTGCAGATACACGCTTTACAACATCAGGAAGATACGTCCCGCGGCTCGTCTGGTCTTCAACCTTCCTAAATGTTCCCACACCACTCCGCTCCTCTGCTCCCTTCACTGGCTTCCGGTAACTGCTAGAATCCACTTCAAGACACTGGTACTTGCTTACCATGCTGCGAATGGATCTGGCCCTTCCTACATCCAGGACATGGTTAAACTGTACACCCCAGCGCGTGCACTACGCTCTGCATCAGCCAAACGACTCGCTGCACCCTCGCTGCGAGGGGGACCCAAGTTCCCATCAGCAAAAACACGTGGGTTTGCTATCCTGGCTCCAAAATGGTGGAATGAGCTCCCCATTGACATCAGGACAGCAGAAACCGCAGTACACCGCAGTACTTTTCCCACAAAGGTTCATGAGAACTTAGTTCATGAGAACTCTTTAGTTCTCATGAAGTAAATACAGATCGCGTTCACACCGGAATAAATCCCTGGGGGAGGATTAGGCCAGATTAGGCAAATGAAGCCGCTGACGTCACTTCTTCTTCTTCTGCTTTGGGTTTACTGGCAGGCCGCAAACCACTTCACGGCGTATACTGCCGCCCAAAGTCCCCGGCCGGAAGTCCCCGGAGTTGGGGACTGGCTTCCAGTGGCGGCCGGCCCATCGGGGCGCTAGGGGCGCCGCCCCACCTCTTCCCACATACAAAAAAATATATAAAAAAAAAATTAAATTAAATTTTTTTTGTTTTAAATATATATATTTTATATTTTTATTTTTAAAGAACAAGGTAAATATCATACAATTGCTATCAGTAAAATGTATAATCTACAATAAAATCTCGTTTAAAATTGTGTTACGATGTCTAAAGTTACTGATAAGCAGTGTTGTGCTAGTTACTGAAAACCAGTAACTAGTTACCATTACTAGTTACTTCATTTCAAAAGTAACTCAGTTACTTTACTGATTACTTACACCAAAAAGTAATGCGTTACTGTGAAAAGTAACGTTTTAGTTACTTAAAAAAAGTGCTCCCATTATATTAATGCCCTTATAGCCTTCATTTCAGTACTGTTATTGCATTGGAGAATAATACAATCTGTTGATCAACTTGACATGCATTATATGCAATCTGGATAGCATCGATATTAGCTGGCTTTACATTTTTGTATATTCTTTCTCCAGGTAGTTGGAAAAAGTTTTCCGTTTCATATGCCGTGTGCCGCCCGGACATGCTATCATGCTAAATAGCTCCCTGAAAGCGGGTGACTCCACTGTAGCAATAGCCTGCATGTGTTCTACAACATACCGTGCAATGGCTTTATTGACTTTTCCCTGGCTAGCAGTCCCTTGGTTAAAATCCAGCCGCTGTTGCTTAGGTGCAGGTGGAGGTGGAGTGGCGTCGGCTGAGTCTCTGTGGTCTTAGCTACTAGCTTCGTCCCAGCATGTTGTTTTTGCAGATGTTTTAAGAGATTTGAATGACTGGTTTGGGCAGTAGATAGGCTCTTTGACCCACCAGGACACAACTTACATTGAACTAAAACGTTCTTTTCTTTGTGCTCGACAAAAGTGAAATAGTGAGAATATCTCCAGGTGGAGAAACTAGACTTGAGCTCCGCCGCCGCCATGATAGTCTTGTTAGTAAACAACACAAACACGGCCACAGCCCGTCTCCGCATGTGACACAGGAAGTATTTAAGTACATTTACTCAAGTACTGTACTTAAGTACAGTTCTCATCTCTGTTCACCTGGCTGTTGACTATATAAAAAAACTAACGCAGTAACGGAGTAACGCACCATGTAGTAAAGGTAACTGAGTTACTGAATTTAAAAAGTAATGCGTTAGAGTACTAGTTACTGCCAAAAATAACGGTGTTACAGTAACGCGTTACTTGTAGTCCCAACACTGCTGATAAGTCACATGTTTCCTACCTGGCCTTGCCCATGGCATTAGTTTATCATTACCGGGCGGAGCCCCCGAGCCAAACAGCAGCAACCAGCACGTTGCAAAAGTCTCAATAGTAAACTGTGCTGCCGAAACATAATTTCAGCCAATCAGCGCAGTCAAATATTTTGGTCACGAGGGCGCTCACGTTGGCGCCCACTACGTGCTTTGAAGTGAGTTGTTTTTTAGATTCGTGAGTGACCAAGGTGACGCAGTAGTTGGATGAGAATGGTGTGCAGGTGGAGTCGCCGGACCTCGGTCCGCACCCAATTCCGTGCAAGAGCTACTCTCCAATCCTTTCGAAAGGAGAAGTTTGGGAGATAAATTGATACTTAAAGACATTGGACCGGACCAACCTGATTTGTATATATCACAGCAAGCTCGTGAAAAAGACAAAACGTATCAACGAGGCTTCTCACGTAGCTGGTACACCAGAAAGGCATGGCTAGCTGGATGCAAACAGGTAAATGCTATCTTTTGTTTCCCATGCGTGTTCTTCAAACAGCCGGGGACAGATACGATCTGTTCAGAAACTAGACAAAAGTTAAACAAGTACAAACCACAGACTGTCTGTGTCATGGAGAATACAGTCGCTGGTTTATTTATGTCTGTATAGGCCGTTGTTGTGAGTGTGGACGGTCGGAGGAGCATATATAACGTTAGCTTAGCCTATAGCTCCATTCAGAAAACAAGCATTCTAAAAGGTTTTTCTCCTGCCGTCTGTCTGCAGACTTGTCAAAGCATTAATTCATGGTTTTTACTAACCGGTATCAGTATGTTGTTACGTCTGCATCATTTAGAAACGTGTATTACAATTTAATCACGGTAAAATATGTTCATTTTGTTGTAGTTGTAGCTCCAGAGCCAGCGCGTCTTGTTTGAATGATGCGAGGAAACACAGCTGGCAGCCGCTGTGAAACTCGAGCGACAAGAGCGATGCGATAGGAGCGTTTAGAGCGAAGCGAATATTCGCATCACGTCCGGTCTGAACGCAGCATTAAAGCGAGCTCCGCGCTGCACTGGAAACGCGCCATTACATCACCAGAAGTCCTAATTTAAGGGGTCATTTCTCCCAAAGAAATCTTTTTTACTCACTATATCAACAGCCCCACCAAAAATATTTTCCACCAGCCGCCACTGCTGGCTTCAGTAGAAGCTGCTGGGACTCCCAGCAGCTCTATATTACAGATCGCGTTCACACCGGAATAAATCCCTGGGGGTGGATTAGGCAAATGAAGCCGCTGACGTCACTTCTTCTTCTTCTGCTTTGGGTTTACTGGCAGGCCGCAAACCACTTCACGGCGTATACTGCCAGTAGCGTGGCGTGGGAAAAAAATGAGGGGAAACCAATAATACGTCCTTTCTTTTGGGTTGGGGGTGTGGTGGTCAATGTATTAACGTAACCAGATGAGTGATTACAGCACCCGGTATCATTTTACACACATTTGTATCATACAGATGCAGGATTTACACACGCCTGTTATCTAACCGACAGGTCCGCACACACTCTCCAGCCCAAACTCTAATAAGCATTCATTCACAAACTAAATCAGGAAACCTTTAACGTTTTACGTCCGATTCGCTCCTTTTTTCCTCGCTGTACACAGCTCCAGTTTGGGCATTGGCCTGTCATCAGATTGTATTTGTTGTTGCTGCTGTAGCGGAAGTTTAGTACAATTGTTTTTGATTAAATACTCCAAATATTCACCCTCCATAATTGCACTTGCTTCAGTTGCTTGCTACTTTCTAACGGCGGTGAGAGTGGTGCAGTGACGGTATCTATCTTCTGTCGATTAGATTTATGATTCGAAAATTATAAAAGTAGGGTAGACATGTGGATATTATCCGACTGAACACAACGTACATTTATCTAACAGGTTCGTTTTCCACTGACCTTATTTCGAACTATTTTCCAAAATTCTATGGAGAAATCCCATTGCTTTTTTGTCGAGGGAAACCGAGCGCAGCTTACTTCCGGGTTTTAGGACGTGTCACTGCACCACTAAATTGATGCGATTTGATTGGATTGTGAGGGAAGCCAGCCGCCTCTGGCTTCCCTTGACATGGCCCTGACTAATCACAGGTTGGCAGGGGCATGACGTGAGCCTTGTCTGATTGGTCAATCCCTCCATTCTTTTCACCAAGGGAAGGTTTTACGACGCGTCACTGCGGTTCTCTCGGCTGGCCTCCTCTCGCAACAGTGAGTGCAATCTACTGTTTCACCATAACATCTAGAGGGGCGCTGTTTCACTATTTGTAAAATACTCAATGAGAATGGGGGAGAGATGGACCGGCAGCAACACACAACAAAGAATTTCCGAAACTAAACGAAGTGTTTTTATTTATTTGTTAAAATTATATAACTACAATCCAAAAAACAGGGGAAGCCTGGCTTCCCTTGGCCTCCAGGAGAAAATGACACTGTATAGCCTACTGCCACCCAAAGTCCCCGTCCGGAAGTCCCCGGAGTTGATCGCCAGAACGCCGACACCTCCTCATCTCCACCGCTCCCATGTTTTATTTTGTGTTGCCATAAGTTAGTCTCTCTGCATTTCTGCGCTGGGCTAATGCTAATGCTAATAATGCTAATGCGAGGATAATAAAATGGCGGCTTCACAACACTTTTTGGGAGTTTTACGGGGCGTGGTTTGCAATCCGCCAAGCCAATCAGAAATAGGAACCTTTTTCTCCCACGAAAGTCCCTGCACTCTAGCAGGGACTGAAAAAGGGGTAAAAAGGTTCTCATGAACTAATTTTAGTACCGGCTCTTTTTGGTGTGAACGTGACAAAAGAGTTCTCATGAACTAAGTTCTCATGAACCTTTGTGGGAAAAGTACTGCGGTGTGAATGCGCCTAATGCGCCTCTTGTGTTGAAAGGTGTTATATAAATAAACTTGCCTTGCCTTGCCTAGTAAAAGAGTACCAACATTGAACATACTCTTTATGCAGGAGGGCCCATGTAAGAACAATGTACGGTATATTGTAATATTGAAATATTATCATTCACAGATTAATGTTTGTATCGCATATTATATATGAATACATTATATTTGTGGATGTATATTATGTATATATTAATGTTGCTACAGGCAAATTTGGAAGTCATTTTAATTCATATTGCTTCACATAATGCTGTGAGCAGCTTCATTTTATAGGAATATTTATTGACAATATTTTGTGGTAATAATCACAAGAAGAAAATAAATATAATACAAAAAATTGGGTTTATTTTCCAACATTGTTGACTCCATGTATTCCTTTTGTTTTTGTATGGTACACCGTGAAAAACGTGTTTTTTCTCAAGTCTTATATATTTTTAAGAAATACTTAAAGTGAGCACTGTCGGGGTGAGAACACCTTTAAATAATTCTGTTTTGTTATTGATCAGTAGGCTACCCAATATACGAAGCTTAGTAATAACCACAGTTAAACCTATTTCTATGTATTTGGCCTAATTTATTGTCCTCTCTACATATGTGCACTCTTTTCACACAATGTTCTTAAGGAATAAACAGAATTATGTTACCTTTAAAAAACTACTGCAGCCTATGTTATGTTACCTTGAAAAAACTACTGCAGCCTAATCAAATGGGAGGAGTAAACATACAATTATAAGTCCTAATGGATAATATACGCAACGAAAACAAAAGAACATGGTGGTAGCAGTTGCTCTCAATTAAGTAAAATTAATATTTACTGTAGAAAT
>NC_047505.1:17621827-17644327 GCF_902827115.2 Pseudochaenichthys georgianus
TTGCTTCCAGTGTTTGAAGAGAGTGCGAAGGCGTTATGTTGTGAGACAGTGAGGCTGCGGCTTGCCTTGGCTGGGGTATGAGTAGTGCAGCTGGCCGGGCTGGGTGGAGGTATATGCGGTGCTGTAGCTGAGAAACCCAGGCTGGCCACCAGAGGGCGCCTCAGGCAGCCCTGTCTCAGTTTTAATGCCTGGCCACATAGCACCTGAAGAAGAAAGAGAGCAATGGAAGCAGAAAATGAAGGAGGCGGCGTGAGGAGTGGATCAAAGTTCAGAAACCAGGTCCTTCAGTCAGGATGTTTAGGCAGAGATCAAAAGCAAATTGATTCCAGAGCGCCAAAGCAGAGTAATAAAAAGGTGGTGCTAGGTTTTTAGTGAGCAGAGAGTTAAAATAGGCTTTAGACTAAGAGCGGGACTAACCGAAGGGCGGGAGGCCGTAGGTCTGGCCTGTCTGAGGGAAGGCAGAGTACACAGTGGACTGGGCCAGAGGAGGGAAGGCCACCTGGTTGGTGTATGACGTCACTGCTGGGCTGAGAGAGAAAGAGAGGAAATCAGTACAATCAAACTAGGCAAACCTGCAGGTGGTAAAACATATATACATCTCTACTAAATATGTGAGACATTTTCAATCGTCATTTTCTCACTATCTTAACACCAGTTACAACAACGTGTTCTGCTCTCTTCTCTCTGCTGCAGCACCAACTATTTTTACCTGGGCTTTTTTGTTTCTTTGGAATGTCTAAGATTGTTTTTCATTCATGTAAAAACAAGTTGCTTTGTGGCGGTGTCAATCCTCCCATGGTCTTGACATCTTAGTAAATATAAAAAATGTTCTCAACATACTGATACCACAAAGAGGCAGTAACCAAGAAAGCTTGGATCTATTATTGGGGTCAAGACTAAATGTGGTTCATGCAAATCAGGCCAGGAAGTAATTCAGGAATTACAATAGAATCCTATAGTTTAAGTTGGATTCAAAACTCTTTAAAGTCTTTCAGACTAAATTTAAGACAAACATAAAAAAACGAAATGAAGGCATGTTGGTCGAACAACCAATTGTCATTTCTTTCACACTTCCCCATGTTTTTCGCTTCAGGTAAATTATCTTTTCAATAAGAATTAGAATTGAAATTGCAAGATCAGAATGTATTTTTTAAATCCACTTCCAATGTCTTTACTGGTGGTAAAGATATTCAACAGATAGAATTAAGACCTTTGAATGCAAATGAAACCCTTTTTTATCTAATTTCTTAAAGGAGGTGATGCAGGAACCTTTTATAAAGAAAAGGGTGCATAAAAGCAGAAGATTTCTGTTAAAGGAACAACATACACATGCTGCTCAGACAAGCCGCACAACAATACGTGCTGCAGAAGAAATAAAGTTCACACCTAGGGTTGGGAACTGAAACTCGGTTCCAGATGAGAACCGATAAGAAAATGCTGGGTACCGGGTACCCATACAAAATACACAATTTCGGTTCTGCTTAACGGTTCCTAAACGCGGTAGACCCTGTATTCCATCAGGTCCGTCTGCACCGCGGTGACCCGGTGGAATACAGGGTAAGGGCGGACTGGCCATCTGTGTGTTCTGGAGAATCACAGAACGGCCGGTCGTCAGCGGGCCGTTGACGGCCGGCACCGCCCTTAATAACGGCATCATGTAAGTTGCGCTGACAGGCGACAGAGGTCCACAGTTGCCCCGCAGCGAGGCTCCCCCCGCCCTCCCGTAGACAGTTCACGAGCTCAGTCACTTCATAACACCAAAGATGGATCGAGGTAAACGCTCTGAAGTGAGGCTCCACTACACTAAAAAAGAAAAAGACAAGGCACAGTGTAATGCCTGTTAATAGCTTGCCACAGGCATAGCTCAGTTAAAATAAAGCATAGCTATTATGCAATACATTTGTATTCCATGTATATTTTTCATTTGTAAAAATGTCAGTTAAAGCTTAAAAGAATAAAGATATTTTTGTTATCTAAACGTTTGACCTCTTTCTTTTACAATTTTGGAATCGAAACGGGGAATCGATAAGAACCGGAATCGATAAGCAGAACCGGAATCGATACATTTCAAACGATAGTAGATACTTACTCATCATTTTGTACAAATAAATATATAGATTTAGATTCATATTAATACTTACTTAACTCTATATAAAAGTCCTTTATAGCCAGAATAGATATTTGCGGTTGCTTACAAAGAAGGTTCTTAGTAAGAAATTAAATTGGAATCATAAAGTCTGACTCTAAAAAAAAAATCGAATTTGTCAAAAAAAATACTGCAATAGGTGCACCACCGCTGATTACATATCACACTTGTTTCATGCAGAGTACGCACTTGCTTCCTTGATAAACCTGTTGGGTGTATTCAGATGTTGCCGTTGAGTCTGTAACTGTTAAACAAAAACAAAAAACAGTTTTAGTTTGACAAACAAGAGCAGCCTTCTTGAATGTGCTTCTTTAGTACCGAGACAGATTCTGTTCGTACCAGGATGTGCATACGAGTTCATGGAGTCGCCGCATGCTTGAGGTGCCGCTCCTCTGCCGGCGCCTGACTGTTCCTGATCACCTGCTATCGCACACACACTGTCAGTACCATCAATGGTTAATCTTCGTCGCACTGCAGTACTTTATTTTGAAAGCTTTAACCGGAAGTCATGAACGGCTGCCTTCCATCTGACAGTGGTGCTTTACACCAGAGCAGCCGAGCAGAGCAGCCGTCTGCTGGGGAGAGACAGAGGAAAAGTTAGTCAAGATGGCAAACCTCACAGACCCGGAGTGAAGGGGCACCGCTCCCCGAAAAAAGCTGAGCCTGTCGCCCCCAACAATGCGAACTGCTGCAGGAGGTAAGGACCATAGAGCTCGGTTAACCGTTTTCACCAAAACTGAAATAGTCAAGTTGAAGTTTCTAAAAAAAAGACTTTGTTTTGTTCACTCTTCTTTTCGGCTCCAGTATTTAGTCAAGAAAAAATACTAACGCACGTAACCCTTGCTATCTATCAGAACCAGACTTTGTGGACACCTTTTCTCGTTTGAGTTAGTGGCAATGGTTAATGTTATTTCGTAGCCGTTTATTTTAGTGTTTGTAAATATAACTTTGCTTACGTTAACTTATGTTAAAGTTACACGGTTCTTCCATGGGACAAAGCTTGGTACACAACGGATAGGTGGGATATTCGGTATTTTACAAACTGCTCACACACACATCTCCGCCAACGGTCGTTCTTGTGTGCTGATGAAGCAAAGTGACAGTTTAGAGACAGCGGCTAACGCTCAGTCTGCTCCTAGCTTTCTCTTCGATGTTTCTTCTCTTCTGGCATAAACTCACCACTACCGCCAGCCCTCGGTCTGAAACACGTCTTTATGAGACTAACCTGTCATTAAATAACGGAGGAAGTTGCCGCTTACGTCTCTACAGCAGAAAAAGCTCTGCCACCGGCCACCGTCGGTAACCCGGCGTCCTTCCCTCGGAAAATTCCGGGATGCAGCGCCAGTAGTACCGACAGCTGTATTTTTAGGAATGGGTGGATACCAAAAACGACAATTATTTATTTTTGTCTCGGCGGTGAATGCCACAAGCCTATGCGCAAGGCGATGGCGAGGAGGCGAGCTATAAATGCTGTACGAGTTTTTGAAGGCTGTTTTTTCCTATTCCAGTTGCACAAAGTCTGCAGAGCTGAAGCAACAGGGACACTGTCGCATTTCTAGTGAGGCTGTATTCTCTAGTGCACTGTAAAAGTCATAGCATGTGTAGAAATAGAGAGAGAGGCATGTACAAGGAGCCATAAGAGAGCATTTTATGTGCAAAAAATGTTTTTTCAATCCTCCACTAACTTCCAACATCCTCCTGCAGGCTTAAGAGGGATTCCCTGAAGAAAAATGCCAGCGAGGCTGAAGCTGATGTGAACACAGCTTGTGCTGGAAGAAAGCTGACTCATCAAATATCAATCCCTCTGGGAGCTACTAAGCAGCAGTGCAGCTCATATCTCCTAATGCCTAGCTAGAAGAGATCTTCACACACATACTCCCTACCACCAGCGGAGATTATCAGAGAGGAGAAGACGTTGCAGAAACCCCCTCCAGCAGGAATATATCCAACACCGGTTGAAACACATTTGAGCACCAGAAAGCATAACAGTGACTGCTGTCCTAGCCGCCAACAAAGCTTTAGTATGGCATCACAGTGCTTCAGCTGAACTGACTCCCGTGTATAGAAACATCAAGAATCAGCTGATAAGACTGCCATCATTCTACGTCACTGTTACCCACAAAAACATCAGTGTAAAGTTTGGGTAGGTCGTTCCTCCTAACCACCAAAGTCATCCGGCCTTTTCCCCGCCCGGCAGACCATGATGTTTCGCGATCAGGTGGGCGTGCTAGCCAGCTGGTTCAAAGGGTGGAATGAGTGCGAGCAGACAGTGGCTCTGCTGTCCCTGCTGAAGAGGGTGAGCCGGACCCAGGCCCGCTTCCTGCAGCTCTGTCTGGAGCACTCCCTCGCCGAGTGCACTGAACTGCAGGTCCTGGAGGCAGAGGCCAACAACCCAGGTAGGACAACCATCTGCTTAGACACCCGTCAGCTGCTACATCATCCACTAGGATATGATGGAGATGCATTTACAGGCATTGACAGAGCAGATGTATTCATTCATTCCTCAGACTGAATTGATATCCTTATATTTGTCTTATTAATAGGGTAGGACTATAATATAATACATCTACATTGGCAAATAAACTATTCCAAGATTGTTTTTAAACGTATTTCTGACAGCCGGGACAGATGAGAATATAGCAACATTCCCCCTTTGGTCTCCAATCACTATATCTCCTTTACTTTTGTAGTTGATCTTTTCTTTATTCATTGTTCATGTTGTAGTTGATGTCACACTCCTGGTACAGGCGACATTCATTTTCTGATAGAAAGAATGAAAGGAGACACATTTTAGAACTCTTATTACTTTTTATGAATGCCAAGGGGCTTTGAAGGCCATAATTCCCAGATGACTGTCCAAAACACTAGTGACTAGCTGAATCACTGTCAGTCAGTCAGTCAGTGTGCCAGCCTATAGTACTGTAGCTCTCTAGGTTGGTATCACGCCAAGGCACCCCAGGGGGGCTCTGGCTGGGATTTGTTGCATTAGACTGCAGCGTGGCCATGGAAACAAAAACCCTGGCAACCAACTGGGCTCATGAAAAATTGAAAGAAAGCTGTTGCGATGGAGAGCAGGCGTCTGTGCGACCTATGGCAACATCTGCATGCAGTAACACATCTGCTGGCTCACACTGAGGGTGACATAATGGCCCAGCCTCACAGTGACACTTCGCACATATTACACAGAGTTTTCCATCAGGGTCTACAATGGCAGTGCTGCACTTAATGCAGGCCGGTCTTTGTTATTGTTTCATATATGAAGCCGGATACATCAAAGCACACAACATGAAGTTCTTCTCAGTCGACCCCTCCCAAGTCAGGCTGGTTCACACTGTCGGAGAGATCAAAGTATACAGTGCATCATGTGTGAGGCAAAGAGACATTTGCCTGTGATCTTTGTGTTGAGTCACAGTCATAAATCACTGACTCTTGTATATAGTGTTTACCTATAAAAGTATGTGCGTTAAAAACAAATGTCATTTGAAGCATGTATTTGGTTAGTTTTACAACAGGTTGGATATTTATGGATATTGCTGCATTGTATAGTCATGGGCAGGAAGACCTGAAACCTGATCACTGTATATCTTTACATTGACCTTGAACATGTCAATAATTTAGTTTCAATTGACCCTGATAATACGTATTTTAACACTTGGATGCTTGTTTTTAGTAAGTTAAATGTATAGTATACACAGTATAAAGAAGTATGAACACATTAGCAAACATGTATGCAACAACTTTTGTTATAAGGCCTTAATAATGCTTGTTTGTTTTTGCCTCTTTACTCGGCACATTCAGTGACATAATTGTATTTTAAGTGATGGATTATATTCCCTTTCATAATTGCACGTTTGTAAACGTTGACACCTATCGTCTTTTACTACAAATCATGTTTTGCTGAAGAGAGATTATTCCCAAACAAATATCTATCGGTGCATTTTCAGTAGATTCAGTGTCATAAACAAGACTGGTTCAGGATTAGGGCTTGTGTTATTCTTTTCTAACTGCTTGTGTTATATTTGTTAACTATACATCACGAATACCCGACGCAGTAGGAAGGATTCACCACACATAATGACCTGATTAGATCCCTGAAGACTTCAGTGTCCAGCCTGTGTGCCTCTGGACAGACCGATGATGACCGCCTGCTTTCTGTGGTCATCAGGTCAGGGATTTACAGTGTGAGGTAACCTTGTCATGGCAGTCACTGGCTACAATTACACAAATATTAGTATTACAATTTCTTACTCAATTAAATGATCTTCCTAATACAATCAATCTGCTCCAATCAGGAAGGGTCATAATAAAGAGTAAATGCTATGCCAGTTTTTGCCCACCTGTGTCAGCTTGTGGTCGCGTCCCGTCCGCTGATTCAGCAAGTGAGACAGAATCAGCGCTGTAGAACTTACGTCAGGACACCCTACCTCTACCCTCCCTCCCAAATGTAAAGCGTCTTTGTGTTCAGAAAAGCGCTATAGAAATAAAATGGTATTATTATTATTACATGCGGCTGAAAAGAGGGAGATGGAGAACGTTGTCTGGTTACGTGATCCCTCTGGTATGTTGTGGTCACTTGTGTTCTAAGGTCTGGCCAGATACATTGGTCTGCTGTTTTACTGGGCCGATACTGATCTTGTATTGATTATGGAGTATTTTTCAGTTTGAAGTCATTTCTTACCACAGCTATACAAGGAGTATTTACAGCCAAAGCCAATAGTGAGTGTTTGTGCATGTGTTACTGTGCTGTTAGTCTTTCTTCATACATTTCTAAAGAGCTTTGTGGAAATGTATTGTAAGTAAGTTGACATGGAAATATTACTTAAAACTAAAGGCTTAACTTTTCTGTAAAAAGCTGCTGTCCTAGAAGTGTTACATCTCATTGTTTATTTCTTTTTAAATGTTACACAAGAATAGGAATAAAACACAAACTACCTATATTTCTATCAATTTAAAAAAACACAATATTGGTAATGTAAGTCAACAAACCGTTTCCCAGACCATGAGCCCAATAAGCAGAAATACGAGTAAACTAATGAATATAGTGGATATTGTTGCTGGTGCAGACCTGCAGGCTGTTAAAGGGTTAAACATGCAGCTGGAAGTCTTGGGCTGAGTAGAAAAGCGCAACTATTTGGAAAGCGCTGTACAAATGAAAGGAATCCTCAGTGACCTACTTCTCTGAACGGCTGAGAGGCCGCCTTGATTTGGGACCCCGCGAGTGTTGCGGCTTTATTTGTGAATTGAGAGGCAATCGTAGTCAAAGGTGTCACTATCTCACTGAAAGACGGCGGGGTACCCTCACAGGATTGTTTTTCTCATCGTTTTTCATTTTATTATTAAATTGAGTTACCTCGAGTCATTGGTCATTTGCAAAACTGAGCTATTTTAATTCAGACCATACCCAAAATCAACAAGTGATATGCTTTCCATAATAAGTCACTACCAAATGACCTGATAGATTTGACTGTGACTTTGTTTTTGAGGGGAAAGAAAGTTTAAATGCTAGTTTCTCCTGTGGTCTTTGACAGAGTAATTGGGAGCCTTCAGCATTTCAGTTTTCGTTATTAGGGAATGTAACTTCCTGTTTCTCCTCCCCCTCTTAAGGAGAACAAAAGTTATTTTGAGACAATCCCAAGAGGGACAACATCAGATCAAGTTGAGACTGAGGACGTGAAGCAGAGAGCTGTCTGAAGGACAACACACACACACACACACACACACACACACACACACACACACACACACACACACACACACACACCACACACACACACACACCACACACACACACACACACACACACACACACACACACACACACACACACTGGAAACAGGTACACACCACACACACACACACACACACACACACTAGGGCTGTACCCGAATACCCGAGTACTCGTTTGTTGGAGTACTATTCGGGTTTCGTTATTCGGATGTTCGTTTTGTTTGTTTTTTCGTTTTTTTCTCAAATTGAATTTATTGAAATCTCCAATATCAACGTAAGAGCTTGTTCGGGGGGTGCTAACACTTAACCATAAACGTTATCATTTACTTTCTCCGTCTTTATATGTAGATATTACTTTTCTCCGTTAATCTCCGTCACGTTGTTTCCAAGCAACAACAACTTCCTGTCAACAGCGCTACCTCTCCTTCCATAAATAGGAAGCCAAGCCAAATTACACTTAAGACATATACAACTGCAACGAAAGTAGCAAACACAATGCGATATCCTTTTCAATTTCAAAGAACACAAATTGGGTTAATAATAATAACTATAAAACAACAATACTGTAGAATAACAAAATGAATGCCGTGAATACACCAAAATACACGTGTTGAAGCGGTTCGCTACTACGGTTTAGGCCCAAAATACATTTCTGACCTCCTGCTAAATTATGAACCATCCAGATCTCTCAGGTCTTCAGGACTGGTCAGCTTTCTGTCCCAGAGTCAGAACTAAACATGGGAAGCAGCGTTCAGTTATTATGCTCCAAACATCTGGAACAAACTCCCAGAAACCTGCAGGTCCGCTGCAACTCTGACTACTTTTAAATCCAGCAAGAAGACTTTTCTTTTGTCGCTGCTTTTAATGGAACTATTCATATCTTAGACTGCACTGTAACTTTTATCCATGTATTTTTTCTTTTAATGTTTTAAAAAGGTTTTAATGACTGATTTTAAATGCCATTTTCTTAATGTCTTTCATTTTTTGTAAAGCACTTTGAATTGCCTTGTGTTGAAAGTGCTATATAAATAAACTTGCCTTGCCTTACTGCTGATCGCTGCCCCCCCGCGCGGGCCGGATATTCGAATATTCGCTGCTGATTACTACCGAATATCCGGAGCCCGAAAAATGGTATTCGGGACAGCCCTCTCTCTCAAACACACACACACACACACACACACACACACACACACACACACACACACACACACACACACACACACACACACACACACACACACACACACCACACACACACACACACACACACACACACACACACACACACACCACACACACACACACACACACACACACACACACCACACACACACACACACACACACACACACACACACACACACACACACACACACACACACACCACACACCACACGGGTAGTGTTAGTGTAAGGACAGGACAGTGGGCCTGGTGTTTCTTGAATGACTAACTTTATTTTCCTGTGGTGTGCTGCATGTTGTTTGAGCTGGGGGAGGCAGGCAGCACTACGATATGTACAAGTAACTGTGTTGAAGAACCTGAAGGTGAAAGAGACAGCGCTCTGTGTTTTGGATAAGGGCAGCAGTCATTGCTTTGCAATCCAATTCATCCCTTTTCCCACCATGTGTCTTAATTATTGTTACCTCATTGGATGTTTTGAGCCTGAGTGTGCAGAAGAAGTGCACAGTTTGAGTGTTTTAAGTTAAGATATTCACAACAAAGTCCTGAAATTGAAATCCTGCTATCTTTTTAGATGGAAATACTTTATTGTGCAATGGGTTTTGAATTGTATGCATTTAGATTTGTATTTTCTGTCCTTGTTTTAGGTATATTTGCCTGTAACCTAATGATCACAAAAAGCTTTTCATAGAAACAATAGTAGAGATTGAAACACACTGTAACTATCTGCTCATGGCCTACTGTCTGTACAGTTTGTAAATGAGAGCTTTTACAGTATAGAAACTGGAGATCTGTTTTGGTAGCATGGAGGGAGCGTGTAAATGCAAAACCTTTTTATTTACACCTAGAACAGCAGTTCATCAGAAATATCAGGATTATTACAGGGGGTGAAGGGTTGGGGGAGTAGAGACTTTGCATTTGAAAAGCTGTTTAAAACTAGGTCAACATTCTTTTAGACTTTCAGCGAAAGAAAAACTTTTCGTTGGAGCTGACGGACTTGCTAGATCTCTAGTATTGTAGTGAGAGAGAAAGCGTACGTATGCATGACTGTGTGTAAGATGATTGACATGTAGCGAAAGTCTGCGTTGTATTACTGAGTAGATTCCTGTTGCACTCTCTGCCTAAACTAGGTCTGATGAAAACCTGCGCTCAAAATCAGCATTCCTGGCTTAGGCGGAAAATGGTTCCGGTGTTGGGGATACTGTCTAGGAATGTGGGCACGTCAAAGCCCACTTGAGTTAGGCGCTCAGCGAGAGTTGGAAGGGGGCTTTTCCAGCGTGCGGGGAAAAAGACACAGTGGAAAGGGAAAGCTGATTCCACCTTCAGTGGAACTAAGGTCTCCCGAGTACCCATGGTATGGAGGAGGAGGAGGAGGAGGAGGAGGAGGAGGAGGAGGAGAGGAGGAGGAGGAGGAGGAGGAGGAGGAGGAGGAGGGACGGGTGGGGCGAGAAGGGAAAAGATGAAGACTCAGAGAAAACTGGTGCCATTTACAGCTGAAGCTCATTCACTCTTTCCTCTGATTGGTCAAACTTTTCCCAAGTTCTATGGTTTTGATTTAGTGTTTTCCTGGAGGAGACTTCCATTTCCTTCTGTCAGGGGCGGGGCTTGCATCACTCTTTAACTTAATGTTGTTAAACCTGCTCTGCCAGGAGAGTAGCTATACATACTTGGCCCCAAAGAAATACAAAGTTAAAAGTGGAAGTGATCTGATCTGATGTTTCAAACTTTATTTTCCATTTGTCAACCCCATTTGTGCCTTTCTAAACATCTGATTGGCCAAGAAAGATTGAAGAGAGAAAACTCAGGCGCCAAACTATTTCATTGCACCCACGCATGAGCAAACAGTTTATTTCTGGAAGTTGACGGCGTGTTCTGTGAACTCGTTCTGAACCTCAGGAATGGGGACAGACAACCTGCCAAAACGCCCAGAGGGGGAAAACCAAATAAAGCTGCTCTTTTCCATCAGCCTCAACAGCAAAGGCTTCTTATTTTCAGTTCTTGCTTCTTGTTTGTTTTTTTCTGTGTATTTGTGTGCGTTTTTTTTTCTGTCCGCATGCAAAAACAAGAAGATGGACTAGCTGCCAAAAGGACTCCACCACGCTGATGGAAGCTACTCGAAGCCTCAGACATGTCGGGCTGTTGATACTATCTCTGAGAGAGGCGGACGAGGTGTCACTGATAGCAGGGATTATGCAATCGAGTGCTTCATAAATCCTTCGAGGTTTAGTTTCTGACAGAACCCTTCTGTGCTTCTTTATGAATCTGATCCCAGCTTTGATTTCCCTAGCAAGTTGGATTACTGCGCCATGTGTGTATCTGTGTATGTTTACAACACACCTCGAACTAAAAGGTGCACTATATGGTCAGTAAGGATTGAGTGGCCAGTCTATTAGCGTTGTGGAAGTGTTTCAAACAGACAAAATACACTCCTTCGACTGGTGGTGGATTATATGGTTTTAATGGTACATAAATTGAACCGGTTTTTGCATAGTGTGGCTTTTAGGTCTGACAGAATTTGTGTATGTTTTTTTGGCACATAAGGGGAAAAAAACAACTATTTCCTATTTCTTTTGTGAGCATATAGAAACGCTAAAGACAAGTCTGAGTCTTCAAAAGAGGCTGGTAGAACCTCATCCAGGGGAAAGACTCGACTGGTCTCTCTGTCTTTTTTAGCCTTCCTTTTGCATTACAAATACATTGCATGTTTGTCCATGCTATTTCTGTAGCTTTAATGTTGCTGGACTTGGTCTGGAAACCTTGTTTACACAAAGCTTCAAGCCACTCCCTAATTATTCATTGAACATTATCCAGCGTGGTTTAGCTAACAGGCAGTAGTAAGGTTTGATTCTGAAGGTGCATCCAAGCAAAATGAGGGCGTAACTGTATATATATAGATATACAGTTACGCCCTCAGTGAATTATTAAGGTTTAGATGATGTGTGTATATCTGAAATATACACACATCTAATATAGTAGCAATTCAGTGAAAGTCTGACTTCAAGTGTGAGGTTAAGTTGTAAACACCATCTGAATTTACTTCCTTTAATAGTAACAAGAGAAAAGTGTCTGTGTGCGTGTGCGTGTGTGCGTGTGCGCGTGCGAGAGCATGTAAGAATGTAAGAGAGAAGGAGAGAGGGTGAGAACAGGTGAGGAATAGCAGTCCATCTCATAGATGACCAGTGAGTCTCGTCCTGACCAGAGCAGACATACAGGCGTATAATGTTTCCCCATATAGCCCCCAGCCCCGCCTTGCCCCTTCCCCACCCTGCTCTCAGGCATCTGGCAGTGCTGTACACACTGCTCCGCTTGTGTGAGGAGGCTGTGGAAGTTTGGCTTGGTCCTTTCAACTTATTACTGTCACCCAGAAATTTTTTAGGAATAAAAACAGCTGATTCCTATTCTCTAACCTAAGAAATTATTTGTATATCTTTTTGAAAGTCAAATGTAAGGCTGTTGTATTGGATTGCATTAATAATACAGATGTACCTAATAAAGTGGCCAAACTATTGGCAACACGTTTTATAGCAATTTATAGACGGAACAACGTCATCAATAAATGCTATGCTCGTAAAATGAGGGTTGAATACTCTTTTATTGATTATGGTTCTGTGGTGCATACAAGTCAGCAGCAGGTAGCCATTACCTCCACCTTTTTGATACTCAACAGCACTACATTTGTTGTCATAAGAATGATGTAATTGCATGTGCACATTTGTTTGCCTGTCCAAAATCTTTAATGTGTGACTGACTTAGTCTCGGCTGTCTCTGACTGGCCTCTCAGTCCTATCATGAATGGACGCTGACAGTGGGGACACAGCAAGGTGCCACCGAGCACACATGTATTACTTTTGATTGGCTGACATGCTGTTGGCTCTGACAGACAGAGTGACATTAGCAGAACTGGTCGGTGAAAGCGCCCTATGGCAACAGTTGCCAGGGCGTTCATACAACTGGAGGACTCGAAATCCCCAATGGGTGGAAATGAACTCATCGTAAGCAGACTCCTCCAGGAAGCGGTGTTCACCAACAGCAAGACAAGCCAAGATGCTCAGGCCGGAAGTAGCTTTAGAAGTGTTTATCTGCACCTTTCACAATAAAAGCCAACAAAGAAACCAAGCTCATGCTTTAGGAATTACTATGGGTAAGTTATTTTTGGATCTTTGGTTTTAATTCCCATCAGATCACATGACTTTATTAATACTGTCTGACTTTAATAGCTAATAATTAGTCCTTATGTTTAGTTTTGATAACTTTTCTACATATTTATGAAATAGGAGCTGACAGTTCTTAAGCCTCTTGGTAAGCCAAACACACCATTTAAAAGCTGAAACATTTCTTATGTTTACTAATAGTGAGCTGTCCATCACACACCTCCAGTAGTCAGGGAAGTTAGGAAATGTGTATTTTAAAGAATCATACTCACAATGGTCTAAACAAGTATTTTACTGTTATCTGTCAATACTATCACTCAACCATATAGCAGATGATCCTAATTATATTACTGTTGGTACTGAGGAGATACTGTCAACTGAATGCACAGAAAAATCTATATCTGAATCCAATCGTATAGACACATTGCTTTTCCCAAAGTGTAAACCACACCCTCAATTTTCGAGTTCTATTTGGATGTTGACAATTCAGAGAATAGCGCTCACTGATGAGCAACCACATGGCTGTCGTGTTTAACTATGACCGCCTCTTGTGAACGTAGAGTGAAGCTCTTGTGGCCTCGGGCTGTTCTCGTGTTTTGAAGCCGGATGCTGAAGCTATGTCCCTCAGGCTGCGGACAGGCGAGAGAATGCTGGGTAAACACGTCTGTCTCACACATTCCACATGACACTCGAATGTACATCAGAAGCTGCAGCATAATGCAAACACTTTTTTTGCAAGAGTGCAGGAGTGACCAGTGTAGCCTGAAGACTCTGCCTGGGCTGTAGGCAGTGACCACATCGTTGTAGTCAAACCAGTTAGTGAAGTGACCACCTGGTATTGTGACCACCTGTCCATAAAATTAAACACTTTAAGGATTCAAACACAGTAGATTCTGAAGGCCACTACCACAACAGTTTGTTTTTTTAACATCGCAGATACAATTTACACTGGTATTAAGCACATCTAGACTAAAGTGTGGCCCCAATGTTTGGTTCTGTTCTTAATGGATGCTATTGCAACAGCATTTACACCATCGTTTGAAAGAAAGCTAACAACTTTCTAATGAAGTATATCTCTCGGCTCTCTAACGTAGGGTCATTCTAATCAATGGTATAAATAAATGAATCCAATAATGGTTGGAAACATTCATAGTATCATTATTATTAAATGTTGAGATGGCACATATTGATGCAACTCTGATATGATGCCTTAGTGCAGGGGTGCCCAACCAGTCGAACGCGATCGACCGGTCGATCGCGGGGAGATTCCCAGTCGATCGCGATATGTGTCTAAAAATAGAACAACAATATTCTGTTTTATCGTTAATATCCTATAACATAATCTTCATGTGCCAGAATAATGCACTTGAACGCATCAAAGCTTTGTGATTGGCCGGCGTGACCCCATGTGTCGGGGCGTGGGAAGTGGGCACTATTTCGCTGACGTTGTCCGTGTCAACAGGAGTGCCAGTCCGCACACACACACAAGACCGCAATTATGGCAGAAGCAAAAAAGCCCAACATATATAATTTTCACTCCGAGTGAGAGGATGATTATTTTTCTATCTATTCCAATTCAAAGTCCATCTGTCTCATCTGCAATGCGAGCGTGGCTTTATCGAAGAAGGGTGACGGTACGTCCACACAGCAGCTTCAGAAGAAACTTCCACCGCTTCCAACGCTTCTCTGCCCATTGACTTTGAATGGGGATGACGTCACTTTGCCTCGCTTTTCGCCGAACTGCATCGTGGGGGAGCGAAGCGAAGATTTCCAGGATGTCCAGGATTTCCAGGATTCCAAAGTTGAGCAATGTTCAACTTTTGAAGCTGAGCTGGAAGCGCCAGCCAATCAAACACGTTTATGCAAATCTGACAGTAGAAGCGCTAGCCAATCAAACCGCGTGTAAGCAGGGAGAACCAGACCGCAGTTCATTTCCTCATATTCCAAACGAGAAATTACGGTAGCAAATCACCCGGTTCTTTACGACCAGAAATATTAACGGGATACAAACCGGAGGAACCAGGCATGGAGGGAGGTGGCAGAGACAGTGGGTGAAACTGGTAGGTTTTCACCTGTTTGGGGAGTTTATATATATATATATATATATATATATATTGCTCGCATAAAATCCCCGGGGTTTTTTGCTTTGTATGTCGGGGGCGGGAGATTCATGTGATTGGTTGTTGGTCGCATTGCTCGCAAAAAATCCCCAAGCTGTCAGACACGCCCAGCTCCAAGATTTTCAAGATTTTTGAAAAGCTGCTGTGTGGACGTACCGTAATTTAGGAGCGGCATTCAAAACAGTGCACAAACGCTACGAGACGGAATTCCCTCCTAATTCTGCCCTACGCTCCAAAAGGGGAGGGACCTGAAAGGACAGCTAAATGCACAGCAGTCCATTTTCACCAGGCCCAACAACAAGAGCAAGGCTGCTACCAGAGCATCTTATCGTGTCAGTCACGTTCTTGCGAAACACATGAAGTCTTTCCAGGCTGAAATGACTGAGGGGGCTGTTCAAAAATCCTAGGGGGCAACTTTTTTTTCACAACAACAAAAATACTGGCAATGTAATGAATAGACACACCAAGTTTTTTTCATTCTCACTGCTCTACAATCTCTTTGCTTCATTATTTGTATTCCGGATTGACCCCTCTCATTCTGTTCTTTTCCTCTGATCTTTAATAATAGACATTAGTCCATTATTAGATGCCTGCACTTTGTTAGTCACGTTAACAGACTAACATTGAGTTCCTCAATTTATAAATGGACAGGCTCTGTAATTATACCATAACCCTTTCTCCTCTATCCCTTAACTCGTCTTCCTATCAGATTTACTTACTATCTATATCAGGATTAAAGACACATTCATCTGGTTGATTTTTAATTCCCAGGATTGAATGTTCAAACCAAGGCCTACAACCTGGCATTCCATAAGAAAGGGACTAATATATAAACCAAATGTAATATTGGATCAAATACTACACCAAATGGACAGACACAGATTAAAAATCCGTCACTAGATGTCGCTCATTGTACCAATACGGTTTATATAATAACATATTATTATTATAGTAAAAGGGCTCGCTTTGGCAAAAACCTGATCCATACAGGCAGCCCTAAATAATAACAGGTAAGCATCATGTGTGGTGCTATCTGTAGTTGTCTTATTTTTTGTCGATTTCATCTTGTTTTCACAGAGCTGTGGAAATGAATTTCTCCCTGGGGACAATAAATCTAATCTAAACTAATTTAATATTCAATCCCACACTTGGCGATTGTGAACATACATTCGTAATTTACCTCGTTTAAATCACTAGTGTTCTAATACTATGGATTTAGTTGACACTACTAGCCGACTTTCTTATGTCCAATATTTTGCGGGAAGGTACATTGAATTAGAAGCTTCTTATTATACATCCATGGGTAGAAGAAGTGGAGGTAGAAGAAGAAGTAGAAGTAGAAGAAGTAGAGGTAGAAGAAGAAGAAGAGGTAGAAGAAGAGGAAGAAGAAGAGGTAGAAGAAGAAGAAGTAGAGGTAGAAGAAGTAGAAGAAGAAGAAGAAGTAGAGGTAGAAGAAGAGGAAGAAGTATTAGAAAAAGAAATACACTAACGCTAAAAACAGGTACAACACTGTTACTCTGTTTTTACTGACATGTAACATTTTATTTCACCTTGCTCTATGTTTTTTAACGCACATTCCGAAAATGGGGACTTTGCCCGGAAAACAGGGACGTTTTGGTCCCCCATCCGACTGTGTTTACAGCGAAGCACACATGCTAACATTAAGTAAGACTACAAGCTCACTTGGGGTTGAGGCTTGTTTACACGTTGCTTGACTGCCTGCCCACATGTCTGATATAAATATAGTAACGTGTGTTGGGGAAAATAATTATTTAAGTTATTTAATAATTGTGACATTTATTTAACTTTTCGATGGCTGTATGATGCTCAAAGTGAGGGGGCAAATAAAACAACTTAGGGGGCAATGCCCCCTTTTGGCCCCTCGTGGCGCCAGGCCCGAGTCTTTCAAAGACGGCAAAGTTGTGAAAGAAGCATTCCTGGAGGCTGCCGACGCGCTTTTTGCGGACAGTAAAAATAACAGTAGCTGTGGAAGCTATTCAGTATTTTTCACATTTATTTAATTTATTTGTTATTTTTTGTTTTGTAGAATTAATTGATTTACAGCCATATTATTTAAGTTAAGTTGTGTTCCAGCTAAAATGCTTTTATTTTGAAGGTGATGGGTCTATTTGAGCACACAGCTGGGTTTATTTAAGGCAATCAGGGCACAGCAGTAGTCAGTGGGCACCGGGAAGGTATATGTTTTTTTTACCAGTGTCAGGGCTGAGTTCAGCAAACATTTAAACACCTTTTGCTGTATTGTTCCCGCAAGGTGAAACTAATAAATACAACAAAAACGTTGATGCCTTGTCTGGACAATGGATTAATTACCGGCTCCTGATCTGCGTAAGGTCCACTGTGCCTGGTGCCTCAGTGGCCTTTTGAAACGTCGTTGTTGTTGACAAATAGCCACTACAGAAGCATTTCAACAGGTTTTTGATATAATAAAAACTCAAGTTAGATACCGTTATTAATCAGCTGTAAGTTTTTGTTTGTTTGAACTTATTCATTATAATTATTATACAAAATGGTATAAGATAAAGGTTATAGTCTATTATCAATTCAGGTTAAGTTAAGAAACTAGTGTTGCTTGCATCCTATTTTGTAAAAGGCATTTATTTTTATACTCTACTAAATGCAACAAAAAAAGGTTTTGATTCTATTAATTTTCTCTTTTTTATTGCACTTTGGCAGCAGATTCCTGAGTAGCTTCAGATCTGAGTTGTCTTATTAGTAAGCCTCATTTATACTTTTGTAGAAACACTACTCAGTTTTATACAAGTAGAAGTGTGTGTTTACCTGGTAGTAGGCTGTCAGTAATGGCTACACCTCTCTATTTGGACTGGCAGATCTCGGCAGACTGGCAACTTTAAAAGTAGCTCTCGGTTCAAAACAGGTTGGGCGCCCCTGCCTTAGTGCGATAGCACTTTATTACATTTGGTTGGTATAAAGGCCAGGGCATTGCTGCATTAATGACCATTGTTATGCTTGTGTTTGACCATAAGCACTTTGCAGTAAAAGAGACCTGAATACCGACTATTTCCTTTTTCCATGTAGACTGAAACCCTTTCCGTCTTTCAATCCTTTCCTCTGTTTATCTGGCTCGTTCTTGTTTTTGTTGTTTGGCAGACCGCAGCCATTAAGTAGTTCACAAAGACACATCCTTATTAAGTTTGCAAATGTACCGGAAACAATTATCTAAACCACACCATCAATACGTGTGTGTGTGTGTGTGTGTGTGTGGTGTGTGTGTGTGTGTGTGTGTGTGTGTGTGTGTGTGTGTGTGTGTGTGTGTGTGTGTGTGTGTGTGTGTGTGTGTGTGTGTGTGTGTGTGTGTGTGTGTGTGTGTGTGTGTGTGTGTGTGTGTGTGTGTGTGTGTGTGTGTGTGTGTGTGTGTGTGTGTGTGTGTGTGTGTGTGTGTGTGTTGTTTACACACACTTTTCTTTTTGTGTGTGTTCCCCTTCCCAGCAGGTACGGAAATAAACCTTTCTTCCACTAAGGAAAATAATTATCATTCTTGTAAAAGGAAGGAAGGGGGGGCTTTAAACTGTGCGAGAGACGGACAGAGAATTGGAGGCAGAGAGAGAGCGGCTATTGGGCCCCTGACTGCCATTTCCTTAAATAGAGTTGTGGGCTTCTCCGGTCCAGCCCTGGCAGAGCAGAGGCTCACATTCCCCGCATAGCTGCGACTGCCACATTCAGAGCCTCCTCAACACTGGAGCTCTACGCAGCTTCCACAGGTAGACTGCAAATGATTTGCCGTGCTTCTCCCCCACCCGGCTTCCTCTGAACCCCCAAACACCAGTTACTACTGCAGCAGGGGAGAAGAGGGGATGTTGATGAAAGACTCAAGAGGAAGTGGGAAGGGAGGGGGGTTGGGGCGAAGGATAGCAAGGAATTGTTCTCCATTCACACAGCAGCCGTGTCCTATAGGAAACCTCCCCCACTGCTGGGAAAAAGATGAGACAATAAGAAACCATCTTCTGGCCTCTTCTCACACTCAACACACACACATGATGTCTAGTAGCATGCAACAAGTAGCTCTGCGGGACAAAACGATGGAAACCACTGAAGTCTTTTCTTTTATTTAAGTTAACATATCATCCAAATGAGACTTGTGATATTTGACTTTTAACATTAAAGAAAGAATTGTTCCAGGTAGTCATGCTTTTAGTGCAGGGATGAATTCTACCTATGAAAATTATCTCTCAAATATGTAGAGATGTCCTTTATCTCTGTTTTGTGTCATATTTAACTGAATATCTCCGGATGTCTTTGTTGGACAAAACATCACCTTGGAAACTGGGATGGTCACTTTTTACAATTGTTTGACAAAATAATAGCTTTTTGTCTTTCTACTTAAATGCTGTACTCCTTTTATTGGAAGTTTGTGTTGATTTAGTATCACATTTTAAAATAATGATAAGACCTGGATACCTTGACTTGGTTGGCAGCCAAGTCAAGGCATTTGAATGAGTGGTTTGAATGAGCTCTAGAGTGGACGTGGCATGATGTCAGCCATAGTGAAGATCACTTTCCTATGATGAAGCCATAAAGGATGAAGCTGGATGCTGCTGTGTACAGAAGCCGTGATGATGTTTTCCTTTTCCTGTGGAAGAGGGAGACACAGATGTTTAACTCACCGTCTGGCAGGTGTTTCCCACTTTACAAGAATAAACCCACACATTTTAGCAACTGTTTAAACATTACACACTATAAATAAATAACCATCCAAGAGGAAATGACTTACTTTAAACCTACTGTAAACCAACAGTGCTACACACACACACACACACACACACACACACACACACACACACACACACACACACACACACACACACACACACACACACACACACACACCACACACACACACACACACACACACACACACACACACACACACACACACACACACACACACACACACACACACACACACACACACACACACGTTCACACAATGTCAAAAACTGTTTGTTGAAGCAACGCGGAGACACTGATTTCATTCAGAAAAAGTCACTCCTGAACAGTACACAGGAGTGGACATAATCGCTATTACTTCAGTACTACTTAAGACATTGTTGCCTAGTTTCCACATAACCTGTTTACAGTTGTCTTCTTTTCTTTTTATCATGGCATTAGTTCATTATCTGTACCTTTTGGTTTAATCCTCCAGGATTCTTTGCTTTCCATGAAAGAGTGTTTTGTAGCCTACATTTCTAGAATGCCTCCTGGGTCCCATTATGAGAGTGATGTGGCAGGAAAGATTGGGCTGACCAGGGCTGTGGTCTAAATGCTGATGATTTCAATCATGAAATGCGCAACTGATATTGTCCAATGAAGCACACAATAACAGCAGACTATACAACTTTACAAAGTCTTATGTCACAGTCATCTAACTCTAAACTTGTAAGGTGACCTGAGATGGAAAAACAAGGGGCAATGTAATGGAGTGAAATAGCATCAGTGAGGTCAGAGCAGCTTTGAGAGCGCATGGTTTAAACCTAGCACAGTCTGCAAAATGACCAGCTCCTGGCAGCCCAGCCTTTACTGCCGTCCTGTGAGATCAACACTGTCAGCAGCCATGCAGGACAGTTACTTCATTCGTCTAACTATCATCAGGATACACATTTCAAATAGCTTCTGACTGTGTGCCAATAAGATGTTTGTCTTCACATCTCAAGTGATGATCAAAGATAATCAAATGTTAGTTTTGAATGTGAAGTATACTAGAGTGACAGACACTTATTTAGTAGGGTAATGCTTGCTTGGAGCGGTGCACACAAATGAACAAAGCTCTTATAATAGTTGCTTTGGCCAGTTGTAAAAAGGTAATGTTAAGCTATATATGAACTACATTAAAGTCACATGGCTGCACGTCACCACGGCTAAGCTAAGACCAACTATTGTTTGGGTGATATTAGTCTTATTTAGTTAATGCAACCGCCATTTTTAAGACCATTTAGTGACTTCGGATATTCACCAGTGAGTGTGCCTGACGGATGGTAAGCCGTATAACAAAATGTGAACATGTTGAAAGCTTGCATGAACCACACAACCCTTATTTTAGGCATCTAACCAAAAACTCTTTCAAAATAATGTTGACCTCTATTTGAGGGAACCTAGAATAGCTCAAATGCTACGTCATTTCAGGTTGTATGACTCAGTCCTGGACCCGCTCAACTGGTGGTAATGATCACAGGCTAACTAAAAGGTCCCACTCAAAGGTCACAAATCACGGACAAGTGTTTTAGTTTACATATCCCTTTGTCTCTTTCGCTGATGGAAACCAGGCTTTTCATTTATCTGAGCTTTAAGAAATAAGCTTGCTGCAGAAACCTGACAGCCACCTCTTGAAACGGATGCACGTCAGTCATGTGTGTTTAAAACAGCCTTTTGTCTTCTACCCAGATCCCGAGCACCATGTGTTCCCCAGAAAGTCAGACAGCAGTGAGTAATCTCCTGCCGACTGCTTTCCTGACAGTTTGACTGCCTGTTTCCTCTGTCAGCTTTACCTGTCCAACATGACGACTGACACGCAGATTATTTAGATGGACAGCGATTTATGTTCTCTCTCCGCCCCCCTTTTCCTCAGTTCACTACTCTTTTAGTGGACAGCTATAGGTGATGTATATGTACATTGGTTTTAAGGATATATTGTGTTGATTTTAACAGAGCAGGGTTGAAATCTGTTACACAGCTCTAATGGAGATTAAGGGCTAGACCAAAAATGTGTAAACAAATATATATTTTCCTTTTTTTACGATGCCACCCTGTCTAGTTGTAAAACAGACGTATAAAACAAAGATTATTACCGCAAGATTAGAAGACGGGGCAGAATTCAATCTTTGCCATTAAACATGCCCCATGTCACCTGTTTTGTTTTTGTTTAAAACTTACTCAAGGAATATTTCAAAACCTAACTAGACAGGAGTTTCACAGCCCCTCTTTTCCTCCTCCTCCTCCTCCTCTCCTCCTCACTCATACCCTCCTCCTCCTCCTCCTCCTCCTCCTCCTCCTCCTCCTCCTCCTCCTCATTCAGTTATGTGTCAGTAGGTCAGGCTAAGGCCAAGGTCAGTCTGATCCCAGAACACTGACTCACTCTCTCTCTCCCCCCAGTCCCCCCATTCACAACATTCACATTCAAGTCTGTCTCTTGTATCCCACCCC